>NW_015386859.1:250019-279724 GCF_001527695.2 Protobothrops mucrosquamatus | reverse complement strand
CCTCTTCTTTGTGGCAGCCCCTGAGATATTGGAACACTGCTATCATGTCCCCCCTTGTCCTTCTCTTCGTTAAACTAGACATACCCAATTCCAGCAACCGTTCCTTATATGTTTTAGCCTCCAGTCCCCTAATCATCTTTGTTGCTCTTCTCTGTACTCTTTCTAGAGTCTCAGCATCTTTTTTACATTGTGGTGACCAAAACTGGATGCAGTATTCCAAGTGTGGCCTTACCAAGGCATTGAAAAGTGGTATTAATACTTCACGTGATCTTGATTCTATCCCTCTGTTAATGCAGCCCAGCACTGAGTTGGCATTTTTGGCAGCTGCAGCACACTGCTGGCTCATATTTAAGTGATTGTCCACTAGGACTCCGAGATCCCTCTCACAGTTATTACTATTGAGCAAGGTACCCCCTATACTGTACCTGTACATTTGGTTTTTCTTGCCTAAATGTACATAAAATTTTAAACCATAATTAAGATTTACCAATATACCGGTAAGTAGAAATGAGATTGTTCAAAGCACTGAATTCCTGTGCTTCCCTTCCCTTTCTTTTTCTGCACAATCATGAGGAAATTATAGACTTCTTTGCAGGTACCAGACTCCAGGTAGTGTTGTATTGATGGGGAAAAAACAGTATGTCCAAGCAGAAAATCAAGATTGAGTGATCAGGCAGGCACAGGAGAAGCATACATGAAAATGAATGGGATGGCTTCAGTAGTCAAAACAATTTTTTCCAACACTGATGATCTGTGCACAGGCATAGCTTTGTCCAGGACCATGCTATAATCTCTGTTGTTACTATTGCAATAGATTGAGGCACTTCATATATGATAGATATTAGAAGGCTATCTTTATTAGAAAAAAATCATAATAAGCTAGACACTTGTCTATTTTAAATCTTAAGTCATTATAGGTTCAAATTATATTTTCAATTTACTAAAAAATAAGAAAAATTATTTAAAAGTCATATTTATTGTTGGGGGGGGGGTTTCTTTGAAAAATGACTTCATTTGTGGGCTTCTGCCAAAGCCTTTGACTTCCTGCCCTGAAATTCTTTCCTGCACACCAGAATTAACAATCAGTAACTGAGTATCTAATGTTTACAAAATGGGGTTAAATATATTGATTGTAAAGTGCTTTTAAATTTTGCAGCTCTGTAATAAAATTAGGAAAATGAAAATAACTGCTCAACTTTGGATTTGATTCTCCAGAGATTATTATTTTTTGCCTTGTTACTCAACATAAAGGATATTATACCCTATAATATTGTATCTTAACTTTATCAGGTTTTGCTTAATCATGCTCTGGTTACCTTCTATTTGAATTACTACAATACATTTTACATAAGGCTGCCTTTGAAGACCACTAGGAAACTTCAACTGGTCCTGAAGTAAGGTTTGGCCATGTATCACCTTTTTGGCTGAGCTGTATTGGCTTCCAGTTTCTTTGCAGGTGCAAATCTAATTGCTGGTCATCATCTTTAAAGTCCTACATGGCACAGGGTCAGGTTATCTGCAGCACCGCCTTTCCCTAAGGGCATCCACCAGTCATACCAGGTCAGACAGGGTGGACAAACTCCTAGTCCCTTCCCCTAAATATTTTTCTTATAGAGAGCTAAGAAGTCTGAGTTTTCATGGACAGCCCTATGGAATGTCCTTGCCCTCTGAAGTTTGGCAGGCTTCCATCCCTCTTAGCTTGCCATAAAGCTTTAAAGACCTGGATCTTTTCCCAAGTGAATAGAATAGAATAATAACTTTATTGTCACTTTGAATGTACACTAATCGGCATACATTAAAATGAAATTTTGTTGCATTCAGCTCTCAAAGGGTCCCCACCTCCAATATACACTACATAAATATGACAAAAATAAATAAATAAGTACAGAATTATGCATATGCTTACATATATTATATGACACAGAGAAACAACACAGTCTAGTTCGGATTATGTATATATGTGCATGGTGAGAAAAACGAATCTTGCGAGTTTATCAGGCGGATGGCCTAGGCCGCAGTGATGGCGAACCTTTTAGAGACCGAGTGCCCAAACTGCAACCCAAAACCCCTTATGTATCGTCGGGTGCTGGGTGGGCATGGCCCATTGGGTAGGTGTAGCCCATTGGGTGGGTGTGGCCCATTGGGTGGGCAGGGCTGCAGTGGTAACAGCAGACTGGGTGGGACTAAAAAGTTCAATCAATCAACTCCAACTTTGCGAGATCTTTTTTTTCCCACGAGAAGTTGAAATTGATTGATTGATTGAATCTTTTTTTTTTTGCACACAGCGGCGGAAGCTTAAAGCGAAAAGGTTTTATAAAACCCAGCTGAAGTCCTAGGCCTGGGGCGATGGTGCGCGTGCCGAGAGGGCTCTGCGTGCCGCCTATGGCACGCGTGCCATAGGTTCGCCACCACGGGCCTAGGGAACAAAGCTATTACAGAATCGGATAGTCTTGCTAGAATGTGCTGGGACAAGATTGGATAAGAGCATGTTAGAGGGCAGAGTTGGAGCCAGGACTTTATTGTGTTTGTTGTTTTTAATGTTTTAATATTCTAATCTGTTCAATTTTACAGTTTTAATATCATTTTATATGTTATTTTAACTCTTGATTGGGAGCTACCCAGAGTTGGTGGGCTTTATAAATGTTTTAAATAATAAAGAAATTAATCCTAACTTTTTCTTAAAAGAGAAGGGTGGATAGTATCCTGTTGGTTGTGCTATGAGTGGAAATCTGAAGGCAGTTTTTCATTTGAGATAATAAAATACAAACTCAAGACATTGGACGTGGTCAGTCACTCCCCTTTACTGGTCAGTAACTGGAGTGGACAAAAACAACAGCAAAGGCAAGGGCACACCTAAGTATGTCTTCTCTTAGGGTACACCGGTCCCAATACCCCAGAATTATTGTGCTATCAAAAGTTACAGTACGGTATTTAGAAAGATGGGCAATGCTGTGGTGCAGGCCAATCCTCATACAACTGGACTGTAGTGCATAGATGTACATTACATGACAGTTTAGAAGTCTTCCTAATCATAGGGTTACATGGTTCACATGTTTACTGTATTTAATAAGACACTTTAGTCATTTATGAGGTGTAATCCATGAGTGACATGCAGCATGTAATCAAATTTCAATTGTCTTCTGGCTCTGGCCCATTTAGAGGCTCAGTCAATCCCACTGAGACTTTTGAAAGGGTATGTAGTGCTTTTGATGGAACTTCAAAGGGAGCGAAGAGATTTAAAAGTGTATTCCATTCAGAACAGAGTTTGGAATGCCGTATTCCTTTGAATGAAGACTACTTAGCCAATTACAAAGGCCGCTTTGTAAAAATGGATTGGTCTTATCTGTGTTTTTAGAAGGCAGCCAGTTCAACTGAAGAGCTGTGGGTGATTCATGTAGGAGAAACGGACCGTTTTGAAAGCTTTTCTGCTTTAGCACTAAGGAAATAGTATAGGACTGCAGATTATGTTGCAGCATTACGCAACAACTGCATTGGAAGAAGGAGGAAAAGGAAATTGGAACAGTAGGAAAAAAGAGAAAAGGGATGGCATAGAGATAGATATGCAAGAGAAAGAAAAGGGGGGAGTGGAGCTTAGTTCCACCCACTGCTTGGCTCTCAATAGATTTTTCTTATGCTTTATCAGTGATTCATTCTTTCAAACAGGGCCCAGTCCTGCCTTTGCATTCAGCTCTTGAGTTAAAGGACCGTTTTATATTCTGTTACATTTTTCTCACAGAGTTCTTTATTGTTAAAATCTGTGCAGTGCAAGAAAATCAAATTCTATTTTTGAGGCTGCTTCCCAGCTTTGCATCTAATTGCATAGATTTAAATAGAGCCGTATTGATCTTCACAAATTGATCCAACCAGACAGCTCAGTTGCTTAGCCTTTAAAGGACTGTCAATGGGAGACAGCACTAAGGATAGTGTAAGCAAACAGGGATTCATCTTTTCAAAATCTGACTTTATTTTCATACATGTAAGACTCTGGAATATTGTTACATCTGGCAGTTGTTGTTTTTTTTAAAAAAATCACAAACTGAGATACCTATTATTTATTATTTCTTGGCTTGAACCATTGTGATTTTCCAGTTCAAAGCATTAAAAAATGTTATGATAGGTTCATTAATTCAACCAAGGATGTCAGTGGAGGGATAGCCAAAAAAGTCACCCACATGACTGAAATCTCACCTCTTTCTTATGTGTGTTGAAGTCACAATGTGCTATCCCAACCAAAATCTTGATTGTTTTTATACACATTCAAAACCATAAGGACACATCAAATTCAGTTTTTATGAGTTTAATTAATTGTAATTGGATAATTATAGAAATATTTATTACCTAGAATGTTTAGTATGGAGTAGCTGTTTGGAATAACCAACCCAGGTTCAGAGCTTTAATTCAGTTTGGCTCAGGCCACATTGATATATGCTTCATACTTTAATTTCCATGCACTGTTTTTGTTGTAGTAGAGACATGTCTTCATGAATTAGTGTAATACAAGAAGGCACTTCTTTTTAGTCTGTTTTAGATAATACTATACATCATAATATTACAGCTGTATATGTTCAGTTGCACAAAGGATGGACCAAGGAAGAAAATAAAAATGAAAAATGAAACCAAGGGGACCTTATTTGAATGCATAAGAAACATCATAATTAGTCAATAGATACTAGGACTTAAAAAAAGAAACAAAGCCACACTCAGCAGTACGCCTTAAAACAAAATGTAGGGAATGATTCAGCTGCTGGTTTGAAGAAATCCTGTTCCTTCCATCCTCAGACACGTAATGGTGAGCAACTAGTGTTGCAAAACAATTATCAACAGTTGATTCATCCCTTATCATGTTTCCCTAATAACACTTCTGGCTGAAATAAAATAGAACTCAGGGGTGAAATGAAAATGATGGTGTCTCATTCATTAGAATAGAATAGAATTCTTTATTAGCCAAGTGTGGTTGGACACACAAGGAATTTGTCTCTGGTGCGTTAATTAGTTAATTAGTTAGTTAGTCGATACTTTATAAAATCTACCCCAGAAAGAAAGACTGCTTGGAGACCACCTGTATTTTATTTGGGTTCTCCTAGTCTATAGACTTTGCCCTATCATAAAATTTTTATTAAGCATTTTCATTTCATTGACATTTCTATTGATTGTTTTGTATGATGAATTTATTTTCACAGTTTAAGACTGCATATTTTAATTAAACGCTTACTGAACTGTAAAAGACAATGTACTAAAGATATTTCTTTGAAAGCATTTTGCTTTCCCTCATTGACTTACCTGTGAACAAATTCCATTGAAGTCACTGAAGCTTAAATTCTATTCAGATATAAATAAGCTGAATACAATGCAGTTGTAAAGTGTGATTGTAATGACGTAGATCTCATTGAGCTCAATTTTTTGTAACATGCTGGCTGGGGAATTCTTGAAGTCTACACATCTTAAAGTTGATAAATTTGAAAAACACTTCTTGAAATCCACGCTTATGCCATAATATATAACGTGAGAGACATCTGAGACTTTTAAGTGATATACATCAAAAGTAACAGAAGCTGGTTGGAGAAAAGTAGCAATAGAAAGTTAACTAACTAGTGTACTCGAAGTTGTAGTTCAGGAACTGCTGAATTACATCTTCCAGAATCCCTCACCACTGGCCATACCAACTGCCACTTCTCAGTATTAGCTGCATTTGGGAGGGCATGATGCAAGCCAGTAAAATTTGTGAATTGAAACATTTACTAGAATGTTTAAATCTGGGTCTGCCATTAGGGGCTTTATCATTATAAAGTGTTATTTCAGGTCCAATGCAAGTTATTTCTATGCTCAGCAGTTAAAGATACTGAATTGTCAGCCCGGATTTGAGACCCGATCACCACACAACAGGTTGATCTCCCATTCCTTGCCCTAGTTCCTGTCCACCTACCAGTTTGAAAACATGCAAATGTGAGTAGATTAATAGGTACCTCTTTGGTGGGAAGGTAACAGTGTTCTATGTGCCTTTGGCCTATAGCCATGTTGGCCACATGACCACAGAAAATGTCTTCAGACAATGCTGGCTCCCTCAGCCAAGAAATGGAGATGAGCACCATGCCCTGGAGTTGGACACGACTGGAAGAGAAACCTTTACATTTACAAACAAGTAAAAACATTCAACTTTATTCAGGTATATGGTAACCACAAGTATTGTTACTCATAGAAGACAGGAAGAATACAGTAGATTAGTTTATCTGAACATCCTGCAGCATATACTATTTGACTAATGCATAATTTAATCTAAAGAGAGATTTTCTGTGCCTATAATGATAAGAAGTAGAAAAATGTAAATGAAATTCAACAACACAAAATCAAGTGAGTCTTTAGTGATTGCAGTCACAGTTCATTATTATACTTTATGGTTATAAGGGTAGAAGAATCAAAGTCATATGCAAAGAGTATATTATAACAATGATGCAGAGATGTCAGCCAACAACTGGAAGGGAGGGAGGGAGGGAAGGAGGGAGGGAGGAAGGAAGGAAGGATAGCAACAGAAAGTCTCCTTTAAAAGGCTCTGCCACAGTTATGAGCAAAATGGCTAATCCCTTTGTTTCCCACACTCAAACCCACAAGAAGAAACTGTCTGGAGTACATGAGGGTGATGTCTCATCCTCTCTTTATATGAAGAGGTTTCAAAGAGCTAGTCTATTCAATGTTACTTCATTCTTTGCCATTGCCATCAGCTCCCCTTTCACAGAGATATTTCCCGGGATTCACCATGCCTTCCCCAGATGTCCTGAGGCTTATTCCCCCCCCCCTAAGATAATAGAGATGAACAGATATTAAAAGAAATGAATAGAAGTGAAAGGGTGACAAAAAGACACAGGAAAAGGGTGAGATAGTTTGACTGTACTGGAAGGGAGTTAGAGAATATGGAAATTATTTAGGGAGTTTTAGACTGTTTGGGAATAATAGCAATAGCACTTTGACTTATATAGCACCCCATAGTGCTCCACAGCACTCTCTGAGCAATTTACATTGTCAGCATATTACCCCCAACATTCTGGGTCCTCTTTTTACCAACCTTGGAAGGATGGAAGGCTGAGTCAACCTTGAGCCCATCAATACTGCACTCTAAACACTTTACTATCAGGGTCACAAATGAGGCCCACTGTACAAGTACTGTACCATCTGTATCCCAATGTACTTTCAACCTAGCAATGGTTTATTAGAAAATATTCATTTATTTCATCATGCTTTGCATTTTGTTTTTACTCCTTCCAATAATCAACCACTTTTCCATGGGTTATGTATACTAGTAAAAAGTTATGAGAGCTTCTAACATACCTGGAAGCAAAGTTGCGGAAATTTAATACATATGGTGATTTTAGAATCATTTCAGATATTATATCCTCCCCCAGCAGTATCTTCTGCCAAACCCAAAAATAGCAGCTTGGTCCTTTACGTAAAGGCTAAAACATGTTATTTTCAAACATGAGGTTGTAGTGTACATCGTTCATATTACATTTTCCTATGTCGTCACTTCAATCAGAATAACCAAGGAACCTTGGAGGTCTTCTAGTCCAACCCCCTGGTCAAGCAGGAGATCCTATACCATTTCAGGTAGCTGGCTGTCCAGTCTTTTCTCTAAAAGCTCCAGTGATCGAGCACTCACAACTTCTGAAGGCAAGCTGTTCCACTGGTTAATTGTCCTCACTGTTAGGAAGTTTCTCCTTAATTCCAGTTTGCTTCTGTCCTTGATTAGTTTCCATCCATTGTTTTTGTCTTGCCTTTGGTGCTTTGGAAAATAAGTTGATCCCCCATTCTTTGTGGCAGCCCCTCATATATTGAAATAGTGCTATCATGTCACCCCTAGTCCTTCTTTTCTCTAAACTGGCCATACCAAATTCTTGCAACTGTTCTTCATATGTTTTTGTCTCCAAGCCCTTGATCATCTTAATTGCTCTTCTTTGCACTTTTCCCAAAGTCTCCACATCTTTTTTGTAATGTGGTAATCAAAACTGGATGCAGTATTCCAGGTGTGGTCTTATAAAGCGGTACTAATACTTCATGTGATTTTGATTCTATGCCTCTGTTTATACAACCAAGGATTGTATTAGCTTTTTCTTGCTACTGCCGCACACTGCTGGCTCATGTTTAAATGATTGTCCACTAGGACTCCAGAGTCCCTCTCAGAGTTACTCTTTTTGAGCCAGGTTTCGCCTAATCTGTACTCATATCTTTGGTTTTTCCTGCCTAGATGTAAAACCTTACTTTTCTCCACATTAAGTTTTACGTTATCCAATAGGGCCCATTGTTCAAGTATGTCAAGATCTTTTTGGATTCTGAGCTTGTTTTCTGAGGTGTTGGCTATTCCTGCCAGCTTAGTGTCACCTGCAATTAGTCATAGAATATTTAGATTTACAGGGAGTGGGAGACAGCAAGAGATGTTTCTGAAATAAAGTTTTTTGAAATTATTAGAAATGTGGGATTCTGGCACAAAGTTCAACAAAGAATCCTTTGAGGAAAGGCAAGGATATAAGTATTGATAGAAAGGCTGGTGCTAAACAAAAGAGAGGGCACTAAAACAACATCATTGGCATATACATCTATAGAATTTCCAAGTTCTTGGTGCTCAGATTTCATATTTTATTTATGGTAGCAGCTAGGAAATTTGTGATTTGCTTTTTCCTTTGGAGAAGAGAGAAAGAAAGAGATGCATTATTGTAATTGCAATTTTTCCAAAGGACAACTGATGTCATGAATACCAGGATGGTATAGTAGAGACATCTTCTGGTTAAAATGGGAAAAACTTCCTTGAAAGTAATTCATGAGAATTCTACTAAGAATTTTTGTGTGTGATCATTTTTGTATGGTAACAAATAATACTGGAAGACGATTCAATTATTTTCAAAAAGTGCAACATGAAATGGCAATACTAGTTTTAACATATTGGTTTTTTATGTGTAATTGAGTAGTTTTCATACGGTACAATCGAGCATTTTTGTATTCTAGACTTAAATCACAAGAAGAGCTTCATTGCACGCAACAAGATTTTTCCCACAATTGTTCTTGAGCATCTTTTCTATGGCTCATAACCAATCATTTTAGAAACTAATTATTCATGGTTTTGTAAAGGTTTGCCACTCTGTGTGTGTGTGTGTGTGTGTGTGTGTTGTGTTGTGTGTGTGTGTGGTCTATTCAATCCTACCTTTGAATGCATCATATTGTCTTCATTCTTCTGTATGTGTGCATAGAACTGAGGCTTTTTACAGTGGAATGAAGCTTTGAAATCAGCCTTAGTATTGCCAGGCAACTAAGGAATCAGCCAAGGTGAATCTGAAAAATAATGATAGTTTAAAGCCATCATATATTCAATATGTTGTTGAACAAGAAAATCTGCTGACAGATAATGATAACTATTGTTATAGGAGAAGTTCCACTTTTGTGTCCATGTTATATTATTATGCTTTTGTCAAACTTATAATAGTTAGAGATTAAAAAAGAACTTTGATTTATGATGCCTTAAATTACACTGGAAACGTAAAACTAGAAGCATACAAATTCTCTGATTCAAGTGGTAAAAAATAAGGGCCAATTAATAATACTTGAAAGGTAGGTTGGATGCAATAGATTTTTAGTTTTTAACGTATTTTTTTAAAAAATATGTTGGTACAGATGTTTGACCATACAATAATTATTCTCCAGAATATGGCTATTTTGCACCATACTCAATAAGTTATTTACAATAATTACCTCTAAGTTTCCATAAAGTCATCCCTCTGTATGTGTGTTTGTGTGTGTGTGTGTGTGTGTGTGTGTGTGTGTATGTATGTATGTATGTATGTATGCATGTGTGTGTGTGTTTATTTGTTTCATTCTATTAAGTTGCAGTGTCTTCTCAGATCTGCAAAAGCTTCAGTATCGTATTTTCCGGCGTATAAGATGACTTTC
Organism: Protobothrops mucrosquamatus; assembly: GCF_001527695.2. NCBI lineage: Eukaryota > Metazoa > Chordata > Lepidosauria > Squamata > Viperidae > Protobothrops > Protobothrops mucrosquamatus. The sequence continues at coordinate 269,797 of NW_015386859.1, read as the reverse complement.
TAAACCCTGAAAATCTTCTCAAAAGTCGGGGGTCGTCTTATACGCCCAGTCGTCTTATACGCCAGAAAATACGGGTATTCTATTTTATTCCTTTACACATGTGGTTTGGCATATTACTCATCAAGTTTTCTCTCCCCCCCTCTCTCGCTCAAACTCTATATTTTAACTGGAAAAGTTGGGCGTCGTCTTATACGCCCAGTTGTCTTATACACCGGAAAATACGGTACTTACTAAACTATGATGAAGGTTAGGTAACCTTGAAATTTTTATCTGGGAATTAATCTGTTTTAAAGGGTTCTATAATTATTATTTATTTATATGTTTATTGATTAGAAGTATATTCACATTTTGTAGAGGAGATCATAGTGGCATACATAGTTTGTCCTCCCCTTCATTGGACTGAGAGACAGTGGCAGTTCCCTCGAATATACAACAATAATGTGGATGGAATAGGTTCACCTAAAATAAATAAATAATAGTCTAATTTAACACAATTTTATTAAAAGTTAAAGTAAAAAAATGCAAAAGACCCCAACCTGTTAATATTCCATTATTATGCTATTAAGTAACATAATGTTGCAATCTATATATATTACATTCATCTGAGTCTATTTTCATATTTTGCCTGGAGACAACTCATTCATAAATCTCATCTTCTTACTTAAACAAGTCTGCTGATGTTGTTTTTAATGACATTCTTAAAAACATAACTTAATAAAATCATATACAGCAATTGCTAAACTGTTAAGTACCACTAAGTACTAACATTAAATCCGCTGGGAATATTCAGCACTACAGTTGTGGACAGCTCAATCAAATATCTATGTTTTTCTTTTCAGCATTAATACTGAACTTTACATCTTACAGATTTGTGATTAATTTTCATATTGTTAAAATTATTAAAATTAGGAATACAGCCTATGACATTTAGATGGCAATTCCTAAAAAAGCCAGTCTCACTAAAATAATAATTATTTTGTTAATTTTGATTTGTGACACTTTTTTATTTAAAAAGGACATATTTTTTATATATCAACTGAGATTATATTAGAATGATGCATAATTCAGAGTGGATCATAACCAGCCTTCATTAAAGTGATGTTCTTTGACATCTTATACTTCCACTCTGGCCAATGTAGCCAAGTACACAAAACAAGTTTCCAGGCTTCCCCAAAACTGACTCTCTACTTGCTTTTGACATTGAAAGATGAAGCTTTAATTAGTATGTTTGTAATTAAAGATGTGTCCAGTATGCATTTTACAGAAACAAATTCCATTTGCTTTTTTTGTTACCTCAAACATTTACTGGGCACTCAATTTAGGATAACAATAGGAAAAAATATCTTATCTGGCTATGAACTGGGAATTGTGGTCTAATGTACTATACTTAGAAAGCAGCTGATTGAAAAATATGCTGAACTAAATAATCTAATTAAGCTTCTGAAATAATTTGAGTTGTATTATTGGATTCTATTCCCAAATATGTAGATCTTTGGAATTATTTAGTATAGCATTGTCACATAAGTTAGGTTTTCAAGGGAACTATTATTGTCGACTACCACTTCAGATGAATTAGTTAGGGGTACTGACAATAGGGGAGCATATCTAATTGCAGTGAGTAAAGAACAGCGGTCTGTAATTCTGTTAGTGTGCTGTTTCTTTGGTTGAAATGTAAGCATTCTTTGTGATTTGTTAACCACAGTTTTCTTATTTATCTTTTTTTCAACAGATTTTGGCCATTGTATCCATATTGTTCATTGTACTATCCACCATTGCTTTGTCACTCAACACTCTACCTGAGCTTCAAGTAACTGATGAATTTGGACAACTAAATGACAATCCTCAGCTAGCACATGTTGAAGCAGTGTGTATAGCATGGTTCACTATGGAGTACCTTTTGCGTTTTCTGTCATCTCCAAACAAGTGGAAGTTCTTCAAAGGTCCATTAAACGTGATTGATTTGCTTGCCATTTTGCCCTATTATGTCACCATTTTTCTCACAGAGTCCAACAAAAGTGTGCTGCAGTTTCAAAATGTCCGCCGTGTAGTTCAGATATTCCGTATCATGAGGATACTGCGGATCCTTAAACTTGCTAGACATTCAACTGGACTTCAATCTTTAGGATTTACCTTACGAAGGAGTTATAATGAATTGGGTTTATTGATACTATTTTTAGCTATGGGAATTATGATATTTTCCAGTCTCGTGTTTTTTGCTGAAAAAGATGAAGATGCTACAAAGTTTACAAGTATTCCTGCATCGTTCTGGTGGGCTACCATCACTATGACCACAGTAGGTTATGGTGACATTTATCCCAAAACTTTACTAGGTAAAATAGTTGGTGGGTTATGTTGCATTGCTGGAGTGCTGGTAATAGCCCTACCCATTCCCATCATAGTAAACAATTTCTCAGAATTCTACAAGGAGCAAAAGCGGCAGGAGAAAGCCATTAAAAGAAGGGAAGCTCTTGAACGAGCAAAAAGAAATGGAAGCATTATCTCAATGAATTTAAAAGATGCCTTTGCTCGTAGTATGGAGTTGATTGATGTAGCTGTTGATACTGATAAAACTGAGGAAGCAGCCAATTCAAAGGAAACTCCCGATGACAACCATTTGTCTCCAAGCCATTGGAAATGGGCCAGAAGCCCACTGTCAGAGACAGGTTCTAACAAATCCTTGAAAAACAAATACCAGGAAGTGAGCCAGCAAGATTCATATAAACAACTAAACAATGCAGCAGCAGCCTCCAGTCCTCAACACTTGAGTGCTCAGAAACTTGAAATATTATATAATGAAATTACTAAAACTCAGTCTCAGCCTAATCTGAATTCTACCTACCAAGGCCCTTCAGTGAAACCTCCCCTCTATGAGGAGGAGATAGAAATGGAAGAGGTTGCTGGACAAGGACATGCATCTATAACAGGACCCAAAGAAGTCATCCCTGATATGAGAAGCACTTCTAGCATTGACAGCTTTGCCAGCTGCGCAACTGATTTCACAGAGACAGAACGGTCACCTTTTCCTCCATATTCCAGTTCTCATTTGCAACTAAGATTTCCCACTGAGTTTGCCCACTTAGAAGACCAAACAGCAAAAGATTCCCAGCTTTTACCACTCATGAAAGATAAAATGTTTTCTCCCAGGGATACCTGCTTCGATTACTCCTCAATCAATACAATGATGAGCTCTGAGAGCTGTCCTCATCCTCTCCTTCATGGTCACTTTCACTTTGACAATGCCATGGACAGTCCCAAAAGTTCTTTCAGAGGAAGCAACCCTTTAAAATCAAGGTCCCTTAAGGTTAATTTTAAGGAAAACAGAGGCGGTGCTCCACAAACTCCACCAAGCACAACAAGGCCATTGCCAGTGTTGGCAACAGGAGACTTCCTACAATCTACCCCTCAACATATCAGCACTATCCTCTTAGAAGAGAATTCACCGCAGGGAGAAAGACTTTTGCTGGATGCAGGTTCCTCTGGAGCTTCTAAGCAAGCATGCCCTTTATTCCCCAAGCAGAAACGTTTTTCTTTCCCTCCCAAAGAGAGAAGTTTCACTGAAATAGACACTGGTGAAGAAGCTGACTTCTTGGAAATCCCTGGCATAAGGCACAACAGGCAGTTGGATATCAAGGCAAACTGCTTTGGGGATAAGCTTAAGGATGGGGACTATGTAACAGAAGACTCTGAAGTCAGTTCTTCTTCACCCAAACATTTGGGTCATAACTGCACTCAAGACATTTATCATGTTGGAGGGGAAGTAACAGGGGACAATAATCAAGAAGGTCACAAAATGGAAAACCATTTGTTTTCCCCAGAAATCCATACAAATCCTAGTGATCCTGGTTACTGTCCCACCAGAGAAACCAGCATGTGACTAATTAGGAGAGCAATAAAGACAAAAACTTATTTCTTGAAACTGAAATTAGCAATGCCTGTGAATTAAAAAAGGGAAGCCTCAAAAGTAAATAAAATATTATTTTTGCATGGCATGAAGAGTTGCTTAGTTTAAGTACACCTTAATTTAAAAGCAAACTTTTTTTTCTAACAAAAGATAAATCAGGAAAAATGCAACGAAAGAACTGAGTAAAATAAAATGCTCTTTTCAGAGATGATCTTTTGCAATGCTTAACACTGTTAATATTTTCATTTATGGTTGTAGATAATGAATTTTAATTAACTTTTATTTTTCCTTTTGACTTTCAGAATTTGCACATGAAAGGATGAAATGTTGATTCATATGTTAATAGTGTGAAATAAGGTGCTTTGAGTCTGCAAAATGCACATTTTGTAAATAATTTGGATTTGCTGGAACATCTCCAGTTTTCAAGGATTTGTAAAAAAAAAAAAAAACAGGTTTCTTGGGACTCAGATACTTCCTTCAAGTCCACTGCCTGGAGGATTTGTATAGACTTATGTTGCAGAATTGCAGCTTATCCTTAGAGCATCTTACTTATCTTGTTTTCTCTTTAATCCAATGTACACTGTTTGTTTAAGAAAATTGCAGTGTTTTCTCATTTCTTTGTGAAATGAACCATAGCTTCAATTACTTTTATTTGCATAGATATCGTGGATGCACTTGCAGCTTCTTGAAAAAAAATTCTTAAGACTGGGCAAGATTTAATGACCGGGAATTGAACTTTTGTTATACCTGCCAAATTGAAAGCAAACAAGAAACCATTACAAGAAATAAAATTATTTTTATGGTAATAAAATGTGCCAAATGACATGAAAACTGATTATTTTATTTTAAGACTTTAATAATGTTGTAATACAGTGGTGATTACTGTATGCACTGTTGTTAAAATCTTACTATTTGTACATTTCTTGTTATTGTATATCTGCTGTTTTCTTTAACAGTAGTGTGTCATTTGCACATTATTTTTCATCCCAATTTAGTTACTATTTGGTTTCAGAATGCTGTATCAATATCATTCCATGAATCAACCGAAAGAATTGTCACATATACGAAGTAGAAAATGTATCTTTCTGAGGAAATTATTGAGGTTCACACACTGTGCAAAGACGTAAAGCAGACTGTTTGTGTTTAGCTTAGAATATACTGTGGCTACAGTGGTCTGTAAACTGTGGCACAGGGCTTAAAAGTGTGTAAAACTTGTAATTGTGCTTATTCAGCAAAATGTCTGAATGCTTCAATTTTGCACAAGGAATGCTGAATGCAGATGGGTTCACTCATAATTATTGCCATTTCCATGTAATTAGAGCAATTAACATGCAGAAAATGGAATAATTTGAAACCTCCATTGCTTATCTTCATGGTATCTCTCCCATCACAAGCACTCTAGTCAATCTTTTTCTTTCTTTTTCTATAACTAATTCTGCTAATAAAGATTTAATACATTAGTTATTTTAGAATCACAAAATTCAGTAGAAACTTTAAACAGCATTTTAACTGTATTACTTTTTTTTAAATAACTTTGCATATTTCTCAGTTACACTTATTCTCTAGGGCCAAGGAGCACATTTGGAATTTTAGGAACTTGTCGGAATTCAGATGGGGAAATAGAAGATATTGAGGGGAACCAAGTTCAAATCTACTGTCAGCTAGTGAACCTCACTTAGGTCATCCATTTTCTCTTTAAAAAGTCCAACTTAACAGCTGTACAGTGTTCTCTTTATGGGAAGAATTAAAGACAAATTCCTATGTAACTCTCGGAGAAATAAAAGGATATAAATCTAACAAATAATATGATAAATCACATGATGCAAATGAGAAGATATCTTCTGTGGCTCAGTAGATCTCTGTAGAATTGTAGTTTAGCTTTATTAATTTTCTCTAACGACTATAGGCAAATGACACATTTTCAAACAAAACTTAGGATTGCAGCCCTCCACCAATGTTATTTTCTGACATTGACCAGTACAAAGCCTTTTTTATTTTTGAAAACTGCATGATACTAAAGGCCCACGCATGGCTTTGCAAAGTGCCAACTCATGTCCCTTTTTTCCAGTTAAAGTAAGATTTTAAAAGCACATTAAGCACTGAGGAAAAAACATCTATGGCTGATCTTTTGTATAGCTAAACAAAGCTCAAATTTTCCCCTAAACTTTTTTAAAACACATTTTTATTTTGTTATGTGCACCAAAACAGCTTCTAGTAGAGAAAACGTACTGTACAGCTCATGAATTTTACTTCTCCTAAATACAGTACCATCTAAATTTTTTATTTCAATCTTTGGACCAAATATTAAGCACAGGAGAGTATCTGTTTCAAAAAAGGTAGGTTTTTAAAGTTCCTCTTAAGACTTCCTTTTTCTATTAAATTATATGTCTTCAGATCCATATTTTATTAATTTAAATACTGGGGCTAAATGTCATTTCTAAAGCAGCCAATATCTGGTCATTAAGTCTCAAAGTATTTATTAGTTTTTCATGAAAATCAAATTAATTTTATTTTTGCATAAGATTTCACTTAATTGCATAACAATCCATGTGATCTGGTTCAATTACTTATATTTTGTTCCATAAAGTTCCTTTATTTATCTTCTTTCACAGTTAAATATTCCTATTAATGGAGAGCAAATGCTAGCTAATACTTTTTTATGTTGTTATATTATTCCAGTTTATTTGTTTATTTATATCCCGCATACAGTTTTTGCCTTTATTCATACAGTTGTGTAACAGTCAAAAATAAAGGCTAAATGAAATGTTAGCCTTAGATAACAGCAGTTTGCTCAGTAATTTCAATGAAATCATGATTTTCCTCATAATGTCTACTCAAAGAAAACTCTTGGGGATTACCATAACTTCTGAATTAAAGATCTAAAGTCCAAAAGTGAAAATTTACACTTCTCGGATTGAATGATGAAGATCTTTCTGTCTTTATAGTCCTGATGGAGTATCACAGGACATGGACATTTTAAGTAGCTATCTAATAGAAGAAGAAAAAGAAACTGGTGTATTTCATTAGATGCATTGAAATCTTGTAATCTGTTTCCCATACCTTGTCTGTTCAACTATAGTTTCAAAACCCTCTACTACTGAAAATATAGTTTTTAAAATCTTATTTCAAATATGTTTGCAAAGTAATTCAACTGCTGCTACTGAAAGCTGATCATCTGCTTAGGAAGAAATTTGAAGATTTATTAATTGCTCTTATAATAGTGGTAAAATAAAAGATGTTTCTTTCATTTTGTAGAGATACTGCTACTAAATATCATGTGCTCTTATTCTAAAACAAGTGTTAAAAGTAGCACCTCATTAAAACAGTGGCTGATTCTAAGGCAGAAATACAGGATCTATGACTTTTCTGTCTGCTGAATTTAAATTCTCAACGACTAATTTTTGACCAAAATGGCTAGAGTTGCTAAAAATGGCCAGATTCCCCATCCCAGGGGGGGGAAAAGCCATTTGGCCTGGTGATACAGAATGGCACCCAAGCCACTAGGAAAATATATATATGGGTGACATACATTGTCCCTATTGTCTAAAATGGAAAACCTTCAACATATTCACATAGAAAACTTTTGATCGATTTGGATATGTGTGTCAGATAATCAGTCAATCAGATGTGTAGCAAATGTCTTAATTCACTAAGGTTCATTTGTCATTATTATCTCAAAAGCAAGCCACATTAAGGTGAAAAAAAAGAATGGAATGTTTTCTTCGTTTTAAAGTATAGAACAGTGGTGGCGAACCTATGGCACGGGTGCCAGAGGCGGCACTCAGAGCCCTCTCTGTGGGCACGCGTGCTGTCGCCCCAGTCCTAGGCCTTCAGCTGGGTTTTATAAAACCTTTTCGCTTTAGGCCTCCGCTGCTGTGTGCAAAAAAAAAAAAAAAGGTTCAATCAATCAGTCAATTTCAACTTCTCGCGGGAAAAAAAAAGATCTTGCAAAGTTGGAATTGATTGATTGAACTTTTTAGTCCCACCCAGTCTGCTGTTACCACCGCAGCCACGCCCAGCCAATGGGCCACACCCACCAATTGGCCACACCCAGCCAATGGGCCACGCTCACCCGGCACCCAAAGATGCATAAATGGGTTTTGGGTTGCAGTTTGGGCACTCGGTCTCTAAAAGGTTCGCCATCACTGGTATAGAACATTTATCATAGGAAGTGATCGTAGTACTCAGCTATGATAGACGGATACCTGTTTTTTAAAATTATGCTATAATTCTGTAAAATATTTGATCCACTAAATATCTTGAGGAAATTGCTGAGCCAAACCCAGTATGAAAAAAGGAGAAAAAAATAGAATTCTTGTGAGTATGCATAACATATTTTAAAAAATTTACTTTTTTATATATTTGCTTGTTAATTATTGTAGCAAAGAGCAATATTAAAAATTTTCATTCCAATCCTCTTACATATCAGTTATAATTGAAACCACCTTTTAAAAATGTCAAGTAATTACAGTAGTCCACTCAGATTCATTCTTCTAGCCAGGTTCAGCTGAAGTCAATAGGCAAAAGAAAGAACAAATAAAAGTATCATATTTATTATGTTTAAGGTGTAAATAGATAGATATGTCCACTTCTCTGCAAATTTTCAGGGAAGAAAAATGAAAATTATCTATAGTAAAAATATTTACAATCTGGTCTTAAAATATTTCCCTTCTACTATAAAAAAGGGTGAGAGCAATTTCCCCTCTCTTCACATTCCCTTATTGTATTGACAGACTTCTCAAATTGTCAGTCTAACTCTTATCTCAGTAACAATGGTAGTTTTGCAAAATAGAAATCAGTGATCCTTCAAATGTTGCTGACTACAATCCCCAGCCAAAGTACTGAATTGCTCAGGTTCCCCAGCTTATTTATTGCTTATTACATACTAGAAAATAGTAAAAGAACTGTGGATTATGCAGTTCCTCCCCATCCACACATAAGGAAATCCGTTGGGTTGGATTTAACAGTTCTACTTGAATATAGGGTAGGACAAAATTTTCTTTCACAAAATGCACTCCCAGACATAAATGCTGCTCAAAAACCACTGCTTTTACTCTCAGAACTGATTATTCTTAGGAAGGATCTGCTGCAGCTAGGTGAAAAACTGCCAAACCTGCATAACCTATGTGATGGAAAATATCTTTTGCTCACACCTATGGGGAAAAAAGCTTACAGCTGTTGTTGTTTTTATTCGCCTGGTCCAGAGCACTAAAAAAATTGCATCCCAAGTCCCTGGATGTAGAAGAGAGATTGGGACTTACACTTCTTTATATTTTCAGCAAAATATGCAAAGCTCAGCCACAGGCATGATATACAAGTCAGTAATGGTTGTGCTGATAATTAAATACTTAGGGATAGGTTTCCTGAAAAAAATATTGCTTGTTACATTGAGATAACTGTACACAAATATTAAATGATGAAATAGGTTTTTAGGTGTTTATAGGTTTTATGTTATAACTGATATTTGTTTCTTATCTACGAGTAGCAGGAATTCCATTTATTTGAATTTAATATTGTTTTCTTCTTAAATGCTGAAAAGGGGAAAAAGCACAACAGTATTTGATGATGATGATGATGACTTCTTTTGGCACAATATGTCTTTACTATTCAGTTTCAAGGAATGGCAGCATTTTATTGTGAATTGCTAAACTACTGTAACAAGTTAGCCTCATTTTTTTAAAAAACAACAACTAAGAAATGTATTTTCAGTGGGAGATAAAGACATACACATCTTGTCAAATGTCATTCTACTGCCTTTACAAAATGCCCCATATTTTAAAATGGAAAATTTTGCTCATTTTGTTGAGCATATTATTCATCTTTTAAGGACGGCTGCTGGGCTGAAAATAATACTCATATAGGACACTTTGCAAGAGTACTTGCTTGCATTATTTATTAGGAATGACAGTTTCACCATTTTGTATAGAAGCACCAGCTTACCCCTTGCCTTTTTCTGTCGTAAACCATTAACAGAATTTCACATATAATAGTATTCATTATCAATGTGTTTGTATGAATGTTTCCATCTCAGCTGCATTTTAACATCATGAAAAGGAAACGTGATGTTTTAAAATTTTCCTTTCCTTCCTCCCTCCCTTCCTTCCTTTCTTTTCTTTCTTTTTTTCTCTTTCTTTCTTCTGAATTCTGTTACATTTGCTGATCAAGTAAATATTTGTGCACAAATCAGCATATAAATATGCATGTTGTAGCTGTATTGTACAATTGTTCAGCATCGAGATACTTGTTTATTTTCTGTCAAATGTCTGTAAAATAAATGGCATTGTTCACCATTTCCGTCTGCCAGAGTAAGCAGAACAGTAAATAAATGTGTAAATGAGTCATCTGTGTCTCATTTCAGTTCTCTGCATGAAGCCCCCTTGCCTTCAACATTGTATACATATCAAAGTCCCAATCCATAGCGACTTTTAGTTTCATTTCAAGGGGTGGGAAAACTATAGAAAAAAATAATTTGGAATGCTGAGAAATAAGAGAGACCCGCCATTTTCATCACTTTTCTTTCAATAGTTACTTTCTAGGCTAAAGCATGTTTGGCAGCAATTGCCAGGAGACTTTTCTGGAATCAAGCCCTGAGTCAGGGGGCTAAACCTAATGTTTTGAAACAAGGCTTACAGGAAAAGCTTTCTATTGTTTTTCATCATTCCATTTTACAATAGCCTTTCTTTTTGAATGATTGCGGTCTTACATTCTTGACCTGTGCTTGCCCTAAAGCAGCAACAGTGGGACTGCAGAATATTGTTGGTTCTACCTCATTAATTTAGGTTTGAAGAAAGGCTGCCAGGACATCTTTCTCAGAAATGGCATTCTGGTTTGGACTGGTTGCCATGAATTGGGCTGTTGCCTTAGGACCGGAGTCTTAAGTACCCAGTGCGGCATCCCACATACCTATGGCCAATTCTCATCAGTCTCGCCATCTGATTTTAAAACAAAATGACTATTTTCCAGCATCTTGATTTTCAAAAATGCCTCTAAGCCCCAAATTAGTTCTATGAGCATTTTGGGAATTTAATGTTTTAAAAGAACCCTGGCCATAGTCTGACATTTGTAAGCATGATCAGTAGCCTGAAAAAATAGCAAAAAGCAACATTAGGATAAAGTAGGGGGGGAAAGCTCTAAGATTACCAGTTAATAATCTAATAAATTTATATTTTGTAACCAGTTATGTTCCCATGGCAGCCATTTCATCAATGACCAGATTCCCCAGTAGACACCAAAAGATTGGGGATCGCTGTCTTAGGACTTCCTCAGTATCTCTGGAACTTGTGCATCTCTCTCTCCAGTAAGATTATTGTCCTTTGGTACAACAAAGACCTGTAGATCTCATTTGCTCAATATAGAAGAATTATTTACAAAAATATAATTATTTTACTTTTGTAATACTATAGGGTGTTTTTTATTTTTGTTTTTGTTTTTTGCAATGTAGCTTGAGGGACGGGAGGATATCTGGAAAGACTAGAGAGATTTGAATCTTTTCTACTTATTAAACTGTCAATTGCCATTTCAAAGACATTTGGGGCTTGGGTGGAGATTGATGAACACAATACACTGGTGACAGCATGATTCAAGTGCATAGCCTCAGTATGATCAATTTTTTTTTGAGAAAAACATTGTCCATAAATGATATTTAACCTTTTAATGTTCTCACCAGCTCATGCACCAGCCCCTAACTACAGTAATCGTGGATGATCTCAAGAATAGCTAAGCAGAGTTGGACTTGATTAGTATTTAGGCTTGATTGGGAAGTCTGTCAAACATTCCTTAGGAAGGCAGTGGCAAACCAGCTGTGTGCTCTCATGAATGAAGGCAAATACACATGTCCAGGATAATGTTGTGGGACCCAATCTGGGTTGGTCACCAGCGCCAGAGGTTTAGTCTTCTGAGCTTTCTGATTTGTGCTGGAGCCCATCCTCAGAGAGTTTTTCTCTCACCAAAATGTGAGAGACACACATTCTGGTGAGGGAGAAGTTGCTTGAGGATAGGCTCCACCATGCATCTGAAAGCTCAGAAGACTAAACCTCTGGTCCTAGTGACCAACCCAGATTGGGTCCCGCAACATTATGCTGGAACATGTATATTTGCCTTCATTCATGAGGAGCACCCAGCTGGTTTCAAACTGCCTTCCTAAGGAATGTTTGATAGACCCAGATTGGATACTATGTGCTCCTGTTCAGAAAGCAGCACTGAAGTCATGCTCAAGAAAGTCTTTAACTTAAAACTCATCTAAGATTCTGTTGCTGTGAATGCCATAAATTAATTCTGTACTTATATAGCAGTATTTTCTAATTTTTTAATTAATTTGTTAATTAATTAGGTGACACACACACACAATTAGTAGCAACTGATCAGATACAAAGGCAGTCAAATAGAAACATGCCTCAAAACCCATTTTTCATTTAATCTTCCCATTTAATTCAGTACATTATCCCTGCTACTTTGGACATTGCAAGATTGCCTAGTGGCTTGTTGTTGCAGGGTTGTGGATTTTTCCCAAGAGGCCACTGAGTACAACACTGAGTTCAGTGTGGCTGGTAGTGTTGGACAAGATCTCTATCACCCTTCACCATTGGCCATGCTGACTTCAGTCAATGGAGATGAAGTTCAATATCTGAATGATGCCTGCATGCTAACCAACTCTGGTATATCATGTTTAGGAGTTATTCTGAAGTTCACAGTTTTAAAAGGAATCCACGTCAGTCACTGCCATTCTATAATTCCTAATGAAGTGAAATCTGAAAGAAAACATTTTGACATTGCAGTAACAAAAAAACCAGAATGTTTCTCTTAATACTTTACCCAACAGCCTGCACCAGTATGTATTTTTCAGATATGTTAGATATATAGTTGAGTAATATAACTAGCTAATTAATTATTTCAGGCTAAGAGCAGTGGTATTTGTAGTCCAATTCATCTGGAGAATAGGAAATTTGATTGCCTACTTTGCTTATTATTCAATGGCAGTAAATAAACTATCAAGCTAACTAAAAATATGCTGAAATTCATATATTCCACTAAAATTCTACTTGATTTCTGCTGAACCATGCATTCCTTGTTACCCTAAGGGATATGAGTTTCTCTGAATCTTGATTAAAATTTGATCCATTTCAAGATTTCCAAAATTAATTGACCAACTTCTGCAAGTGCTCAAAACCTGCCCTTCATAGCTATTTTAAAAAAACCCAAAGTTTTCCTAGCTTTACCTTCTATCTTGGTAAACATTCTAAATAATGAATAGAATGGAGTAAACATCTTTTATGGATATATATTTATTATGTTTTATCTTAAATATATAAAATGGGATTTATCTAATTGTTAAAAATACATGATTGGGATCCTCTAAAGAAAAACCATTAGAAGTTTAGCCTGGTTAGGGCAAAAAAACCCAGAAACATAGGAGGACACTCAAGGTAGGTAATTTTATTTATTTATTACATTTTTATAGTTAAGTGACTGAAAGAAATAGTTTAGCCACCTCAATCCTTCGGATTTTCAAGAAATAAAGAACTACATTAACTATACAAATTAATTTTAAAATGTAATTTTGAATTCAAAATGTATTCCATGAGATTTATTGTTGCCATTAATCTCTCCATAATACTGAGTATTAGATAGGCTTAAAAGACAGTTATGGAACAATGAAACACTGGACATTCGTAGGAATCATATTTCACCCTTTCGTATATTCCAAAATTCTAAACAGTGCAGAAATAATTATTAGTAATTATAAACCCAGGATTGGTATTCTACCCTTTTTTTATCTGTTTCATGTTTGCATATGTTCATTCAAACATTCACTTTGTAATAAAAAAACAAATATTGGCAAGAAAAAGTTAATTTAAATACACCTTTTAACACATTTTTCCTTAAGATAAACATGTCCAATTATTTCATTACAGACAATGCATTATGTTTCACATTTTTATAAACTGTTCTGAAATAAAACCTCAAAGAAATCCAAAAACTATTTGTGCCCCTATATTTATTTTTGCACAGGAACTGCCATTGTATCAATTCATAGTGAAATAACCCAGTCTAATTTCACCAATCATAATATAGGTAGTCTTCGACTTACAATCATTCATTTAGTGACCATTCAAAGTTACAACAGCAATGAGAAAAGGGACTTATGACCATTTTTCACACCTATAACTGTTGCAGCATCCCATGATCATGTGATGAAAATTCAGATGCTTGGCATGTATTTATGAATGTTGCAGTGTCCTGGGGTCATGGGATCACCTTTGCGACCTTCTGACAAGCAAAATCAGATTCAGTTATCAACCTTGTTACTAACTTAACTGCAGTGCTTCACATAACAACCATGGCAAAAAAGGTCATAAAATGGGGCAAAATCCCTTAACAACTGTCTTGTTTAGCAACAGAAATTTTCAGCTCAGTTGTGGTCATAAGTTGAGGACCACCTGTATGACAAATATTCTGAGTTTAGAAGTGCGAAAACAGTTTGAAAAAGACAAGTGAATATTTAAAAGGTATTCATATTTCCCACATAAGGGGAATACTTTGGACCCAATTCAGTGCCCTGGAATAAAGCATACCCAGTCTCACCTGTCTCATTTCAGAGCTAAATGTCCACAAAGCTCTCACCCCCTTTGGATTTTTAGACTATTGACATCCTAGGATTGTGTTAGAGATGATCAAGAAATAATAGAATTAGATTTCAGTGACTGGAAGTGTCCATTCGGTTGGGAGTGTCTCCATTGACCAGACAAGAAAATCAAAACAATCCTTGGACATAGGGTGTATATGATGCCTTTTATTATAATTTGCTTATTTGCCTCTATGTTTTGGGTCCATGACTGTCTGATTGGTATTTTGGCTTGTTAATAATCCACTAAGAATTAACAACTTAACTAACGAGGACGTATAGTAAAAAATTTTTGTAAACGAACTAAAATGAAGAAGGTAATTTCTGATCGTTATAATACAATAAAAAAATATAAAATACCAATAACCTATATAACCATTACAATCTGACACATAGGAGGACTGAGAGGTGACTAATCTAAGTGGAGTATGTCATGTATATTGAGTTTGGCCTCTTGTATCATAGCAGAAATCTCTATGAGCATTTTATAGTTGTTTGGATTATGAATTTTGCCTAAGTATCATCTTACCTGGGCTTACAATAACTCCAGTTACCCTTAGGCTATTTGCAGCAAAACACCCTTTCCCCCATTGTATTCCACAATATATCATGTAAAGATCCAACTAACATAGCCACCATTCTTCCTTTGGCTGCTACTACTGCTGTCATGGTTCTGACAGATGAAACCCTTCAAAAGAACTTCAAGGCATTATTTTCCTTAAAGAATCTTTTATTTGGGAAACAAAGTATCGGCACTACATAGTTGAACCGAAAAACTAAATTCCCCTCCCCTGGATACAAAGTAACAAAGTACAATTCCTACCCCCAATAAACAGTCATAAATCACATTCCCCAATTAGCTTGAACCCTGGCTTTCTCCCCAGCTCTCCAGCCCACCAAAATGTTATCAGCTCTGGACCCAGTTTGTCCTTGGATTCCCATGGCAGAGTTATTATTATTATAACTAACTGAACTCTCATTCCAATCCCCCCTCCCAGCACCAACTAATTCTAAAAGCATAGGGAAAATGGCTGCATTTTCATCTGTTGTTAAAGCAAGAACATCCGATGTTAGCAGCGTTTACAACTGCTACTCAAAGTGCAATCCCGCTCACTTGTGACTTGTCATAATATCCTCTAGCTATAAAAATCCAGCTAATTATAGCATTACATCACCTCCTCCTGTTCTGGATGTAAACCCAGTCACCTGTAGTCAGGATATTAAGACTACAATAAGATACATTCTAGCTGTCCAACTTCTCCATTTATTTCTCCATCTCTTCTCGGGTAGCCAGAGATAATATTTGGACAAACAATATTTATGCTTTACAAGTTCTTAGGTTCACACTATTGGGAAATCATTGAAATTTCCTCTTTCACAACAATCCCTCTGCACTTCTGTCTAAAATTTGGTATTCTGGTCCAATACATTGAAGTTAAAGATACATCCCCTGCAACAATGATTTTAAAAACTGCATCATTTTCAGTGAAAATCAGTAGCTTTATCTTGCAAAGTGGAAGCAAGCATTGTGTTTGTTTTACAAAACTATACTCTTTATGTTTTTCCCATTCTAATCAAGGCAGATCAAGCATCAGATTGAATAAGAAAATATGTCATGTATTTAACAATGATTCAAGACATTGCTTAAGCATCACATCAACTTTCTGAGCCACATTTATTTTAGTTAGCTTAGGTTACATCTACTAATATTCTCTCAAGCATGTTGTAATTAACAAATTCAACAATTTGCCACTAGTTATATCTTTCTTTGATCCCAATGCCATTTCTTAAAGTGAAATAAAGTGTATCTTATTGAATGCTTTTTTATTTAAAGAGCAGATTTCTGTAAATGCTAACTGGGAATTTGGAGTTATACTCTTAACTCATGTGAAAGGCATAATGTCAGATAGGTCACATCCAGTATACCATAACACACATGACGTGTTGAATTACGGAAAATCTATTTGCTACTTTTAAAAAACTGCCTTCAAATACCTAGGACTCAATGTTCCCCGTGATATATTGGTCCTCCAAAATTCTCCAGGTGGCAGCTAATTTAATATTTTCATTTGTTCAAAAACTAATGCAACCATTTCCCTATTAATTGAAGTATCTCTGGTTAGCCATACGGCTGGCCAAAATAAATGCCTGGCATTCTTGAAGAGTTTAATATATATTCTTACTTGTACCCAGGTATAATAGGTAATAATTTTTCGATATCTTGTGATATGTGTCAATGTCCACATTAACCCGGCCATTTCTTTTTTATAATTTGCTTCCCTCTCTCCATCTGACCTATTCACTACCTCATCTAATTTCATTTTAATTTGCCCATCAAAACTTGATGGCAGCTACAGAAGGGTGCATTACAAAGTGTTAAATATCCTGGGAAGGAAATTTTCTCTCTTTGCAGCAAGTAGCTACAGGGACCAGAATTTCCATCATTAAGTCAGTGTAGCCATAAGCCAAATCAGACTTGATACTACAACAATTTTTATAAATCCAGCTTCCCTAATGATGGGGTTTTTTTGTTTTTGTTTTTGCTGGAAATCAGCAAAGGTTGCAAATCATGATCATCCGACCATGGGATACTGAAACCAATCATAAATATGAGGTTTTTGCCAAGTGCCTGAATTGCAATTATGTGACCATGAGAGTAGTGTGACGGTTGTAGTTATGAGTACAGGTCATAAATCACTTTTTCCAAGGCTGCTGTAACTTTGAACCATCATTAAATGGTCTTAAGTCAAGGACTATCTGTAAATGGAATAAAATAAATGTTTTGATCTGAAGTTGGAGGCAGTTTCAGCAACACCCCAAACAAGACACACATTCCCCCTGTGACAAGAGTGGAGCAGAATAGCACAATTCCTGTGCATCCAAGCATGGGGTACAAATGTTATCCTTCGTTTTGGAGGGAAGGACCTTATGTGTTACCTAAAGCTGCTTCCTCGCTAAAGCTACCCTTATAGCCCCCTGAAATTACAACCACAAATCATTTTAACCAGGCTATTTCAACGGATATATAACATTCAATTAACTATAATTCAACAACAAATGTTCGTGCTTTTTTTTTCATGTATTCTACCTACTTATTTATTTGTATCATTTTTATATTCCAATGAATCACTTGGGTACTGTTACAATTGGATTTTTACAGAAGAATATGTGGAATGAAAACAGATAATAACGTAACATCAAGGTAGGGCTTGAAAATTTACATTGGTGCTAAATTTTCTTTATATTTGAACTTACAGTATAATGGTTACAAAGTAATAAAAAAATTTAGTATGCTACATCCTTGTCCTATTATTTCCTCTATTGAAACCATGATGATATTTTAATGGGATTTGCTAAACTGTTCAGTTGCCAAAAGACACCTACTTTCCTCTTCAATGGATCAGACAAGTTACCCTTCGTGTACTGTATAATGATAATGTGTTTTCTTCTCTGTCATAGTTATGTTCACAGTTGCTGTTATGTTATTAATGTTGTTTTATTATGTTTTATTCTGTTTAACTGTTACTACTAGACTCATGCATAGGAGATGGGCAGTCATATACAATGAGTAAATAAATAAACAAATACCTAACACTTTTGTCCATGACAGAGAACCTTGCTGGAAATTTAAGTCAACTGAGTAATGTATAGGATTGTTCTGTTCATCTGGGTCTGTTTTATGTTTTCAAGGTTTACCGCTTTTATCTATCCACTAGGAATGCTCAGTAATCGCTTATATGACAAAAAATAAGCATTCCATGATTTTTAGTCCCATGGCTGTGTATCTCAGGCTTATATGCTACTTCAAGTACACCTGACCCTTTATTAGATCAGTACATAGGGGAAAACATATGTATAAAACAGAATATATATCAACTGCAACATGTTTGTGGCAAGTAAATGGTTCGTAATGAAAAGCAAATACTATTTATTATATTTATAGAATAACAATAAATACTAACTGAAGTATAAAAATGGCAGAGATTACGAAATTAATCTAATCTGTATGAGAGAGAACAAAGAAGAAATGGTGGAAGGCACATAGCAATTATAAAATGACAATGTTTTCATGTTTTTATTATATTTTATTTGAGGAATGGGTACAATGTAGATTTCCTAAAACAGTATTTTTTAATAATGAAAAATTAAGATGTTGAACATTTTTACAAAAATAAAATATTATTATTATATTGTTATCCTGCCTTTTTTATATATGGTCCTCGTTTAATGTCCACTTGTTTAGTGACTGTTCAAAGTTATAATGACACTGAATAAGGGAACTTATGTTGGGTCCTCATACTTGCCGTTGTTGCGGCACTCCTGTGATCACATGATCACAATTTGTGCACTTGGCAAGTGGCTCACAATTATGACATCATGCATTACAACTGCATCGCTTGACAGAGTTCCCAGTCTCAGTTGCTAACAATAAGCAACCACTATATACCTAATACTCCTGCCTCTTATTTTCCACACCACAATCCCCTGAGGTGGGTTAGGCTGCTATGCAATTTAAATATTTAAACCATTGTGGGGTTTTTTTTAACATTCTCTTCCTACAAAGAAAATATTTCATTTATTCAACTTATTTCCAAGATTAGGAATATAAATGTGGTTGTCAGAAAAAGGCAAGCAGGCAGGCAAACAGAATTAGTGTCCTTGCTAATTTTCATGTCTTGAAAATATTATGAACCTCCTTATAGTGAAATCATATCATTGTAGAGAATAGAATTCCTTCCAATAATAAAAAAATGAAAAAAGACAAAGACATAGAGCACACAGTTAAAACCTTGGGAAGCCTTAAGAAAGAAAGACTTTATTAAATAATAGGCAGGAAAGACTTTATTAAATCCTAGGATTCTTAAGGGGTCACTTGGTAATGAACCTTAAGAGAGTATACTCTTATTTTCAAACTATTAAAACTTCTCTAAATAAATTGTGTTATTGTTCATATAGTAATCATCATCACATATTAATGCTGAACAGTCTGGAAACAACTAAAAGAGGTTGCTAATCTTGACTGAGCAAAAGGCAACATTGCTTAATAATTCAAAATAAAACCACACCATGGATTAAGATTAAACGTTTATTAGAATGACAGTCTTTAGACATAGCGGAATAGATCAGTACATTGATAGTCCATTTATCCTTTGCACCTAACTCAATTATTTACAGCTTTTACAGCAGTTGCACATTCAGTATCCCTGACACGATCTCTAGTAAAGAAAATCATAGGGACCGAATAGGATGGCACAA
>NW_015386859.1:247228-249388 GCF_001527695.2 Protobothrops mucrosquamatus | reverse complement strand
AAACCACACCATGGATTAAGATTAAACGTTTATTAGAATGACAGTCTTTAGACATAGCGGAATAGATCAGTACATTGATAGTCCATTTATCCTTTGCACCTAACTCAATTATTTACAGCTTTTACAGCAGTTGCACATTCAGTATCCCTGACACGATCTCTAGTAAAGAAAATCATAGGGACCGAATAGGATGGCACAACACGTTTCCGGCTTCTCCAGGTGCACTCACATTTTCCGCGTATTTCAGCCCTTTGTGTGATCTTAATTCAGCCTCGCCCAGGATCAGACCTTCAAAGAGCTTCTCCGCCTGTTGACTCGCTCTACTGCCGCGATTTCTTTGTGCAATTCTCCCCAAAAAAGGAAAGTGTAACGTGAGACCACCCTCATGCTCCCATCCCACCGGCGCGAAAGCAGGAAAACATTCGTCCCTAAAAGGCTGTAATGTCTTCAGGAAGGGCAATTATGCTCCTCGCATGCCCGCTTCTTCCTGAATTATTAACGCTTCCCACAGCATCGTGAGGAATATTTGAACTGAGATCAAACCGTTGCTCTTTCCAGAACAAATCGAGGCGCTTACTGCACTCGTAGTGCCTCTTCGGTTCACATTAGTACAGTTTACTCAACCCTATGTACCGATTCTCATGACACACCAAACCTTCCACTAGACAACAGGCTAAGTTCGCTCAGGTCGCTAAAATGATCTGAAATTGGCTAGTTTATAACTCACTCTATCCCCAAACAAAGGGGTTTATTCTCCAAACGTTCAGAATTATCGTTAATTTTGTGCTTTTAAGCCAGTCCCTTCCGTTAAGCCTTCCAATTGTAAGGTGTGGAGATCACGGTATACACTTTAGTCTGTTAGAAGGGAAGATAAACCGATTTAAGAAACGAAGGGAGCTTGCATGTACAGTGTAAACCAGTGTTGTCTGTTGACGATAGCTGTCTTTCAATACTTGAAGTGCTGTAAAAGAGAATACGGAGTCGATTAATTCTCCATAGCATTTAAGGGCAGGACAAGAAGTAAGGCTGGAAGTTGGTCAGAGGGAGATTCAACCTGGAAGTAAGGAGGAATTCCTGACAGTGAAAACAATGGAACGCCTTGTCTCCCAGAGTTACAGGTGCCCCATCACTGGATATTTTCAAAAATGATTAGACAACCATTTGTCCAGCACGGTGTAAGGATTCCTGCCTTGGCAGAGAGTTAGACCACAAGACCTTTACGGTCCCTTCCAGTCCTATGATTCCAGGGGTCTTCAAACTTGGCCCTTCTATGACTTGTGGACTTCAACTCCCAGAATTCCTCAGCCAGCGTGCTGGCTGAGGAATTCTGGGAGTTGAAGTCCACAAGTCATAGAAGGGCTAAGTTTGAAGAACCCTGTTCTAAACCGTATGGACTTCAACTCGCAAAATTCCTCAATTAGCATGCTGGCTGGAGAATTCTGGGAGTTGAATTCCACGTATCTTAAAAGTTGTCAAACTTGATGTAAGCCTTCGTGTTTCGTTCTGCGGTGCGGTGCGGTGCCTTGAGATAAATTACTAATTTTTAATGCGGGAAAAGAGGGAGAGATATAAGCTGGGCTAATCATTCGACGCTTGCAGCTCCCATTCTCCTCCCCACAGAACCTGCAAGCGGGAATCAGAGAACACGCCCCTATTTCTCCTTCGCCACGGAGCGAAAAGCGCGAAGAAGGCACGTGACAAGAAAGAAGGGGACCCGCTCGACCAATCGCTCGGAGAGAGGGCGTGGCCAGAGTGGAGCACTTCGTCATAACAGGGCGGAGTGTGGAAAAGCGGGGTGAGGTATTTGAAAATGGAGCAGGAAAATGATTTAAGTGTCGCGAGCTATGCCGCTTCTTTGCCACAGACGACGGCGGAGGCGGCCTTTGTGGACTGTGGCACAACAGAGAGTAGTTCTTCGGACCTGTTCGCTGAGGTGGAGTCGACAGCCGCTGGATGGATGCTGAATTTTGCCTGCCGC
Source organism: Protobothrops mucrosquamatus (assembly GCF_001527695.2). Lineage (NCBI taxonomy): Eukaryota > Metazoa > Chordata > Lepidosauria > Squamata > Viperidae > Protobothrops > Protobothrops mucrosquamatus. Next base: position 247,410 of record NW_015386859.1, on the reverse strand, counting down.
TGCCTGTGCCGCCATTTTTGCGAGGGCAACCGCGCCGACTTCGAGAGGAGCAGAGACTTGGCCCTAAGTACTTGGCTATTTGGCGGGATGTGGGAGAAGGGAGTTGTGGCCGTTGGTAACCCCTTTGTTGGTGCCGGTGCCGGTGCCCAAACCCATAATGCATGGCTCAGTAGACTAGAAAC
>NW_015386859.1:233732-247171 GCF_001527695.2 Protobothrops mucrosquamatus | reverse complement strand
TGAATTTTGCCTGCCGCTGCCTGTGCCGCCATTTTTGCGAGGGCAACCGCGCCGACTTCGAGAGGAGCAGAGACTTGGCCCTAAGTACTTGGCTATTTGGCGGGATGTGGGAGAAGGGAGTTGTGGCCGTTGGTAACCCCTTTGTTGGTGCCGGTGCCGGTGCCCAAACCCATAATGCATGGCTCAGTAGACTAGAAACTGCCTGTTTCCTCTCCCTTTGGGCTTTCTCTGCAGCTATGGCAGTGATTTTGCCTGCCAGACGTTCAACGTCCGCATTTCTTTTCTATCATACTGACACTTTTTACACTTCTTTGCTTTATTTCGTTATATATGTGCTGCCTTTTTTTAGAAAAAAAAAATATTTCTCGGAGCAGTGGCTCTAGGCAGCTCTCAACAACCCATAAACCTTTTTTCCCAGGCACCTTTCCATTACAATGGAGAAGTCCGTTTTTGTCACAATTTTAGTAGTTTCTGTTGAATATTTGTAATTTTTGAGATGTTTGTTACAGAGCATTACAGAGTGACAAATATTTGAAAAGTTCTATTTTCTCTCTTCGCTGATGTTCATTAGTGATTTATAGTACAAATTATTTCCAGTTGGGGGGACAGATGGGCTAATTGTTTACTAACTAGCATAGTATTCAGTATAAATTGCTCTGAAATGTTCCAATTGTAAATGCAATTATTTGGGAGTGAATTCTATTATATTTAGTATTATAGACAAAGTTACTGATAACCACACAGTGGCACTGTAGGAACAAAATCATAACTGACATGTCTGATTTCTTTTTTCAGCTATTATTAAAGGATTCCACAAAATAGAAACTCATCAAAAGGAAACAGTGTGCCTCTGTCAGTTGTTGACATATATTGCCGAAGGAAAAACATTTGGTAAAACATTTTAATATTTTGGCTTTGACTTTGGAGAGAGAATTCTTAGTTAGATGCTTGAAAACTAATACTAATTATATTTATGCTTATTTATAGAAAAATATGTTTTAGCGAAAAAATATATTTTGCAAATTTATATACATACATACATAGTCCACACATTTGTATTTATCTTTAATTGTTAAAATGTAAACTACTTAAATTATTAGAAATAACCACTGTTAATAAAAGCAAGAGATCCAAAAAGTTTGGTAAATTGATAGCAACAAACCACATATTTTCTAAAATATGATCTTGTGTTCCTATGCTCAGCAATGGCAATTGTCTGGCTCTGCACTAATGGCAGCTTCAAGTCAGCAGCATATTTTAGTGTTCGTAAGCAAGTCCTTAAGTTACAAAAACATTGCTTGAATAGATTACTGCTATGGTTCTTGAATTCCTAGCTCAAAGAAAAATAATAGTTGTAGGGCTAATTTATATTATAAAATAATGCATTTAATATAAGTTCATGTTGTCTTTAATCAGGTGCAAGCTCATATCTTATTTAGAACTATTGTTCTGAACTGAAGACCCTTGATAGTTTATTGTAGTTTTTCAAATACTGTTAACAATGAGTAGCAAAATAAATTATAAAGGATCTTTATTCTATGCTATTTGATTTGCTCCCTCTCTAAATTATATCCACAGTTTGGCTTGGTGTTTAACCACCTCAGTTGCATAGTTGATGATCTCTATTTAACAAACTTTCTTCTGTGAACCAAAAATCAAAGGAAGAAATTGACTTCTAGTATAATGACTGATATCGTTTTTGTATGGATGTTTATTTTTTGGTCTTTAAAATACTATGCTGCTATTTTAACTTCTTCTCATTTCTCTTAAGATTCTGATTTTGGAGATGACCAAAGACTTTCACCACTGGAAAATGCTTTGTCGGTTTGGACTTCATTCCTAAAAACACAAAGCAAACAAGATAAATTGCATGAAGATATCAAGTGCTTAATTCAGATTCAGGTTTGATTATAGATCAATATATTCATTTTAATTCAGAATGCCATGCAAGAAAATCTAGAAATTTGTTTATGGATTCTCACAGGCAGATCAAAATGTTTATGCCATAAATTGAGGTAGGAAGTACAATGTTTAATATTTTAAGGCTTTTTCAAAACTATCACTATATGTAGGCTATCCTCAATACTTTCCATGGAAACTCTATCATTCACAAAATACAAATTCTTTGTTTTCATCAAATCCATCCTTGCATCTTTAAAATTCACTTAGGAATTTAAACATTTACATGATTTTACAGTTAATTGGCAGCAGCATGAAATCTCATGACCATTTATAGCCTGTGGCCATATAAATGAATGAAAAAGCTACCACGCAAACTCTAGTCATTTGTGGGGAAAAAAGAGCAGAGTCATATTGGATGGGCAAAAAGCATAGGAGAGAATAGCACAAAAGAAATATGAGAAGTGAAGGTGTTGAATAAGATACTCCCAGGATCAGTTCCAGTTATCCCACTAAGGTAGCTAGACATGCAGGAGTAGCAGCCGTCATCCTCTGCCCCCATGCCATAGGCCAAACATGCTTCTTTTTTCCATTCATTGTCAATATTGCTTGATTCACTTACCTGTGGAAACTCCTATATCCACACTGAAAATCAGGCGGGGAAAGGATGAAGCTGTCTCTAACAAATGATCCTGTCTATAAGAGTTCTTAGTAGCAATGGAGAGGATTTTCCGGTTCTTTGTACCAGTTAATGGAATTAGTGAAACATTTATTTGGCTGATGGGTTCCTCCATTGTGCTGAAGGGGAAGGACAGAGTAAATGCTCTTTGGCACCATACATCAAGATGAGTTGCTAGAGGGAAAAGTACAGTTGATCATAACATTAAATTGCATCAGTTGTCTTGTTCCCAGATTTGTTATAAAGAATGGAAGTCATTACTTAAAGTTGTCTCTTCGTAGGCTGTTGCTGTATATATGGAAAAAGGATATTTTCAGGAGGCTGCAGAAGTGATAGAAAGACTTTTCCCAGAATCTTCATCCAATGAGGTAGTATGTTCAATATTGAATTAAATTAGACAATTGTTCTGAAGCCTTGTGAAATAAAAATGCATGAGATATTCTTAAATGATCAATGTGCCGATTTACTAAACTGATAAAACAACTTTCAGGATTTACTCTTCTAGTCATTATTAATTTGTAATCTATGAAGGCATTAAAGTATGGGTGAACAACCTGTGCCCCCAATCTGGTTTTGTGACTTTCAGGATGCATTGCTGAAATCAGTGATTAAAAGTATTTTAATTCTACAATATTTTCCCTGTTTTGTCTTTTACATTTTGGACAATAAAATAGATGCATTATATTTCTGGGACACCAAATACTGATATTTTCAGTAAATTCCAAATATCCAATAGTAAAAAAGCTAAAATGTTGGCTTTATTGACAAGTTACAGTACACCAGGCAGCCTTTTGAAATCCAAACTAAGAAAAGTGTGGCCTTAGTCAAAAATAAAGTTGTCCTCTATTCTATTAATGTTAAAACAGACAATAAAACTTCCAGGAATTTTCAGTAGTCATACCTTACCAAATTAACGTTTCTGATCCAATTTCATGCCTCCTTCCTATTCAATTTCTCTGCAATAATTCCAGATATTATTTTACTGCCATCTAAATTTCACTCAACACTATCAAAGTTTAAGGAACTTAGATTGTGGATTTTTAATCTTGTAAACACCTGGAGCCATTGTGTGAGTTGGACAGCCATATAAATTTGTTTAAAAAAATAAAAAAAGGAAAAATTCATACTGGCGACATTGGCATCAGATTTTTTTTCAGATCATTATTTTGCCTACTGTATGTTGTATAATTTACTGTGATTAAGATTGCTTCACTTCTATAAAATATTGGAAAGTGGACACCATATATTTATTGCTGGATTGGAAAACTAGCTGGAGCAAATAATTAAAGGCAGGAAAAAGAACAAAAATGAATACAAATTATGATATGTAGGATGGGATGTTTAACTGAGATGTGGGTATTTTAAAAAGAATAATGTGGAATGAAGGAATGTAAAGGAAGATTAGAGGAGAGTGTTCGGCATGAGATGCATTGCTTTGGTTGCCCAAGAGTTTGACTAAAGAGAATTGAGCTAAAGAAGCTATTGCTGTTGTATCATCTTATCTGCACAGTTGTGTAAAAATTATAAGGAAAAACTGAAAGCTTCTACAAAATGAAATTCTACAAAATCTAACAAAAGTGAATTTGTCATGCCTCATGTTATTAGGAAAGATAATTTGCATGTACTTATCACTTATATTGTATTATTTATAATGGAATAATATAGATTTAATTTCCTACATTTTGGTTTCTGGCAGCAAAACTAATGTTCTGTTTCTTTTAAAATATATACCATTGGCAAGATTACAAGCACAATATGTAGTATTTATTATATTCTGATTTTTCTTTCTGTAGCCTTTAAGAATGAAGCTTTCTGCAATATCAAGACAAAAAGATCCATATCATCCATTTCTTCGATTTTTCAGTTTCAATCTTTTGACTGAGAGAATTAAAACTTATATCAATATTTTCTTGAAAAAAGAAACTAACAATTTTTTAATGCAGGTATGTTGAAAACCATAGTAAAATAGAATAAAAGTAGTGTGTACTAATTGAATTATGTAAATGTTAATTATTCAATTAACCATATAAGTGACTGAATGTCTTACTCATTAAAATATTGTAAAGTATTGGAAATGTTCTAATTGTTAAAACTGTAGTATTATACAAACTACCAAATTTTAAATAACATCAGAGTAGTAGGTGCAATAGACCAAATGTATAACACTGCAACAATTTGTAGCTTGGATGGGATTAGAGCAGAATTAGTTTCATGACAACTCTACAATTCTAGCAGTTCAATTAATAGATGTACCCAGATTCTTATCTTCTGAGGCTTCTTTGTGTTAGTTTCAGTTCCTGCCTGATGCATTGACTGAATGCAGCCAACCATTTTTGCTTGCCCCTAGCTAGATCCAGGAAGTTATAAATTCCTCCCTACATAAACCTCATTAAAACGGTTATTATTTTTGGAAGGGGGAAAAATGGAATGAGAAAATCTAATTATTTGCTACTTGAATAAATACCATACTGCTGAAGTATGTGATGATGATTCATCTTGATTATTAGGCTTTGCCTTGCTCTGAATATGATTTCCAAGAGCTTACTGAGGTAGTAGCAGGAACACAGGACCTGTCTCTGATTCATTAAATCATCCTAGAGTGAGAACACCCCTACTGAACTGAACTGAACAGCTCTAGTTGTTAATTATATTGCTGCTTTATTTTACATTTTTATTAGTCTTGTTTTAAATCTTTAACATATCTTGTAAAAAGTCTTTTAGGAAGACTGAGAAAGATAGGAAAAGTAGTATTTCTTAAATAATGTTGATGTTTTACAGGAAGCTACAAAAGAGGTGAAAACGAAAAATTTGGGAATAATGGTAAACACACAATGCGACAGTACAGTTGAAATAAACAAAGAAAATCATTTGGAAAACACACCAAGCACTCTTCTAAAGTATGAATTTCCTGGAATTTGCTAGTTTTATACCAACATGAGTAGTTATTTTGGGGGTTACAGATTTTTATTTTCATCTTTAACGTACTATACTGGTAAATAAACGGCTCTTTTCCTACTTAGTTTTTTTAATGTATTATATGTTAGAAAAGTGGCGGATAGTGGAATTTAGCAAAGAATGGTATAATTCAAGGGGAGAAAAATTTCACCATCCATATAGGTATTCTCTATCATATCTCCTTTTTTTTCATTCTCTTATAGATTACATAAACATTCTTGTTCCTTACCTGGTCAGTCATTTTGGAAACCAAGGCAAATACAGACTTTTGTGTCCAAAAATATAAAACGAAAAGCCCTTCAATGTAAGTAACTGCGTAATTTCAGTATATCTGAACAGGATAGTTATATTGGAAATATGGATGGAATCAGTTACCCGTTCCCAAAATCCATGCTTCAGAGTCCTGCCTTTCACTTAAAAAATAGTCTCTCGTGGAAATCAAAGTATAGACCAAGGTATCAATAATCATTCTGTAGCCTGGCATGCTCTGTGCTTGATACATTTTCATTTATGTTGACTAAGTTCAGCTTTACTTGGGCTAATCTCCATACACCTTTAAATCTTAAATCTCATAAAAGACATCTTTATTCAGAGCATTCTTTCAAAGGTTCTCTTTTTGCCTCTTAAAAATAATATCCATTTGTTTTATTTTTTATTGATTCACTTTATTCTATTTGTTGTATTAGTCCTGCTGCTAATCCCCTAATTAAGTGTAGTTTAATTAATATTTAGCCATTAAAAATGCATAGTACTTCAGGGTTCAAAAGAGATGTTTGTATTGTTTCTCTGACCCAGGTACAAAAAATCTGCAAAATACTACAACTGCTGTACAAGATGGGTTTCTGCCAGCTTGTCGAAAGAAAAAGGTATAAACAAGAAACATTGAAAATAATGTATTAATCTAAAATAATATTGATGAGATTAACCAAAGAAACAATATTTTTCCAAAATATTTTCCTGCTTTCCCTAGAAGACTGCCTGTCTATAAGCATGGTCTGATACATACAAGATCCAACAAGATAAAAGGGTTATTTCCAATCCAGCCTGGCCGTGCAGAATGGTCAAACCTAATGTAATAGGTAAAAGTGCAGTAGTGTTCATATTTACATATTTATTTACTTCTTTACATGCAAGTGTTTCTTAATATAAATTCTGGGGGAGGTTTACAGTAAAAAAAATTAGGCTAATATACAAGTAGGACATGAAAATAAAACCTAAAACACTGGTGAAATTTAATAAGGGACACCAAATACAATGGCGGAAGGCAACCTTCCCCAATTGTTCCAAATGTCTGGAAATTCAATTTGTATAATAGGCAGCTAATATGTCTGAAGACTGCTGGCTTGGCTTATTGGAATTAAAATCCAACATATCTAAAGTTACTCTACAAATGATCTACAACATGCTAAACATTTAAGATTGAAACTATGATCTTTGCATGCCCAAAAGGTTGTCTTAACTATCACACAAGCCAAGCTAGGTACTATATTTCTGGCCAATTATCAGTGAAGAAGCCAAGATGCCTTGTGTCATTTGGCGCTTCTATTACAGCTGCTTATCAAAAGGAAAAGCAAAGAATGTCCGCTGTTGCGTAATTCTCATATATTCAGACCCACATAATACAAACATTTGTCAGTAGTTTCAGCCCCTCAGATTTTGGAAACTGGTTGTTTCTGGCTTCTTTTTATCAGCTTTCTATTTCAACTGTCCCAAGTTCTTTAGTGTTAATATGACATTCTAAGGAAATTGAACTTGCTAAGTAAAGGGTATATATACATAGGCAAGAGAACTCTGTTCAGAAAAGTGTTAATGTTTCCATTTTATAATGGAAACCTAAATGCATATAGGCAGTGATCTTTGTAGACCTGCTTCTTATTGTCCTGCTCCTTTCAAATAATCTCTATATTGGAGTCTGTATTTTGATATAGTATAACAGGTTTGCATCTCAAATTGTAATTTTAAAAAACTCATATGACAATCACTAAATATTGAAGATAAGATTTATGATAAATACAGAAAGCAAGAAATTGCTACAGCTTAAGAAAATATTGCTATAATCTGCAAGTGACTGTTTTATGAATGTGAACAGAGGTGGGTGTCTATGTGTCTATAAAAGTTTTTATAAGAGCAATTTCTACTATTGCTCTGTAATTCTCACATCTGAAATAATCATTTGCTTTTCAGCAAGCTTTTCATATCTTTAAAATGGTAATGGAAGAAATAGTTCTTAAAATGCTGATCTTTTGTAAAATGCAAATGCTATAGACTTTAATTGTGGTTTCAAGAATGAGAGTTAATAGAATGTTCTGTCAGCAATTGCTAGTTAAGCTAATAATGAAACTGCTTGAAAATATCTGTTATAATATTTTATTTTAATTTTCTATAGCCATGGAAGTGGGAAGAAGACAAGAAATTAAAAAAAGGTGTACAGAAGTTTGGAGTTGGCAACTGGTTGAAAATTCTTCAGAATTATGATTTTAATAATAGAACCAATGTTATGTTAAAAGACAGATGGAGAACATTAGTTAAGTTAGGCTTGGCCTAAATTGTTTTTTCCTCAAAAACTCAGCCTATTTACTTACCTCATTACATTTTGATAATGATGATGTGATAGTCTTACTAGGTGGTATCTTGAATTAATATAAAAGAGGAACCATTTTATGTAATTATAGTTCCTAAAAAATAAAGTTTTTGCTTCTTCAGTTGACTCTTGAAAATCTAGAGGTGATGAGATGTTAAGTGGAAGGTCTATTATCTAGTTAATCATTTGAATAAAGGTGCTTGAGACAAGCAACTTCAAATTGATTTAGTCTTTCATTCTGGAGAGCTTGTAAGAAATTCAGGCTAATATTTTGCAGGACCATATAAATACTGCAAAGTTAAGACATAAGTCTTAAGCAGACAAGTTTAAGATTCCTGTTGCCTCCGTTTAATCAAGGATATCTTACATTGTTCTATGCAAAGGGGACATGGAGATGAAAGTAAAGTATGCAAGAAATCCTTTAACAAAGTAATCATGCTTTAAGGCAGGCATGTCAAACTGCCGGCCCATGGACCAGATGCATCACGCCGAAACCGCATCCACCCCATTGCCAGCAGTGGGGGAAAAGTCCCAATATGTCACGTGACGTCGCAAGTTTGACATGCCTGCTTTAAGGCATGGGAGTATTTCTGCAACCCTTTCCATAATCTTTACATGCTCAGGAAGTGATAAATTGGCTTCCTGCAATGCTTTCTTGAGTTAACTATCCAAATATGAACCCACTATGTTCAGCTTGTGGGCAACACTGAAGTGCAACACTGTTAATTATAACAAATGTATTGCATTTTTAAGTTCAATTCATACTGCTGCATTTTTAATTTGTAAGCTATATTTTATTTTCTTGCAATCAATCATAGTAAGTGACTTCTCCATTCTATTTTCAGGAATGTCCAAATAACTACTTAGCAGTTGTATAGTATTTTGTAGGAGCAATATTTTGAAGAATCTATAGATATAAGAATTTATTTCAATGTTGTTCTTATTCCAGAAAGTTAAATTGTTTTACAGATTTGGTTGCCTGCTGATGTGAGGCTTTGATCAGTAAGAAAGCCAATTTTATAGGCTTGCTAGTGATGCAAGGGATTCATTCTCGTATAATCTGCTATCCTTCATGTTTCCTTCACAATCCTTTGTCAATGACACTGATGCCAAAAATAACTGGAGTGTGCCAGATTGATCCTTATGGTACTAAGAATGAAATGTTAAAGCTTATCTTTCTGAATAGTATTAAATATCTATACCTCAAAAATTTAAATGATTCTGTAAATAACAGTCCTTCAGTATAGTCATCACAATGACTTTTAGGTAATATTTGCTGAGTATCAACCCTAGATACCAGTTACAGTATCATATCCTACAATCTGCTTCTGATTTTTTTCCTAACATGCATGGAGCCTTGCTATCATTTCAATTCACAAGTGGACAAGCTGCCAATGGCTTAGTTGTAGATTTGCCTTCTAAGGAGCTGAGAGATCCAGTCTGATGTAATGATTAAGATGCTAACCCCAAAATCAGGAGACATTGAGTTCTAGTCCTGCCTTAGGCACAAAGCCAGCTGGGTCGCTCACTCTCAGCTTTGGGAAGGAAGCAATGGCAAATCACTTACCAAAAAATCCTTGCCAAGGCAACTGCAGGAGTAGTCCAGGTAGTTGTCAAGCGTCAAAAATTGATTTAAAGGGATTCCCTCCCTCCCCCAAAATAGGAACTGTGATATTGCTAAACATACTTCTGATTTAATGTCAATAACTTCCACTTCAAATATTTTCAATTATAAATAAAGCAGACACTTTTCAAAAGAACTAATGCCATATTACAATTGATTTATGTAAATGATTACCCAGCTTATCTGTTTTAATGGCATCTCACAATAATTACCGTATTTTCCGGCGTATAAGACGACTTTCTAAACCCTGAAAATCTTCTGAAAAGTCGGGGGTCGTCTTATACGCCCAGTCGTCTTATACGCCGGAAAATACGGGTATTCAGGCAGGCTTCCAGAGTTCGGCTGGCAGGATGCAGGTAACCCCTCCCCCCATCCTGCCGCCTCCCACCGCACCGCTCCGCGTCCCGCGCCTCCGTGTCTCAAGCCTCTGTGTTATGCTTGGGCGGAAGACTTTTTCTTTTACAGATTGGGCGGGTGGGCCTGACATTCGCGCGCAGGCAGGACCCCGCCCGCCGAGCCACCGCTTCCCCATCACCCTCCACGCCAGCCTGCTCCGTCTCCAGACCTCCCAGCTGACGGGCGCAGGTCCGGGGGTTGCCAGCTGACAGGCGCAGGAGTTCGGCGCTGCAGCGGCCTCCGCTTCGCCCTCCGCACCGGCCAAAGCGTTGCCTGACGTTTCGGCCGACGGACGCAGGTCCAGGGGTCGCCAGCTGACGGGCGCAGGAGGTAGGCGCCACCGCGGCCTCCCAGCCGCTTGCTTCTTCGCCTGGAGCAGTTGCAAGGGCTTGCATGGTCGGCGGCGGCGGGGAGCGCGTCAGCGGCCCTTGGGGACCATGCAAGCCCTTGCAACTGCTCCAGGCGAAGAAGCAAGCGGCTGGGAGGCCGCGGCAGCGCCTANGCATTTGAAATTAATTGAATTTGACTTTACTTTTTTAAAGTTATTAATTGAGTTTAGTAAAGTAAAGGGAACTGAAGGGAGAACAGAAAGCTGGTTGACTCAAATCTCTTCCTTCCCACCATCTACAGATTTCTTTATGATTTGGAAGCAAGCTCCTGTTTTGTGTGATTATGGGAGGATTTAAAAAAAAACATAAAAACGCAAGCTCTTTGCAAAGGGGAAAAAAAAGCTATAATCCTAATTGGCATGCAATCTGAACACAATGAAAAAGGAAGTTGTATTCTGCTGTGGTAAAGGTATAGATTTCCCTATCAGTTGTGTCTGACTTTAGAGCACAGTGCTCATCTCTGGTGAGCATTATTCCAAAGATATTTTCCATGGTCATGTGACCAGTGTGGCTATACACCAAAGGTGCACAGAACGCTACTATCTTCCCACAGTTGTGGTACCTATTTATCTACTCGCGTTTGCACGCTTTCAAACTGTTAGGTGTGCAGGAGCTGGGTCAAGTAATGGGAGCTCACCCTATTGTGCGGAGCTTGGGTCTTGAATCCCAGGCTGTCAGCTCTACAGTTGACAAACTCAACATCTTTAACCGCTGAGCCAACGTGCCCAAGGGATTCATACTCCATGCCTGCCAATTGACCCCTTACTTATGTTAGGTATACTGTGTTTATATATATTCAAATATATAGTTTTAATCTTTCTGGGAGCAGAAAGCCAATCATCTCTTCTGATGTTTAAGTCTCCAGAAGTACATATTATGGGAAGTTAAGTTAATGATAAATTTAATCTAGGGGGCTACATTTGCCAACTTGTTTTATCACTCTCCCTTCCTTCTGCTGAGATTTATTTATTGAATAGTATTTGTACATTGTTCCAGAGAGAAACTCTGACATAGGTCACCAGATGTGAATGTTAGAGGCCCTAATATTGTAGAGTATCATTTCTGCTTTGGCATAGGGAATGTCAAGGATAAGAAGGGTTTTTTTTTGTTGTTTTGTTTTTAAATATAATTTTATTAAACAAAAAGATAAAAACTAACACCAGCTAATACAAAATGAAGAAGGTAATAGAGAGATCAAAGACAAAACAAAAAGTGCAAGAAATGAAAGTTGAAAAAGAATAGAAAGGAAAGGAAAAAAGATACAGTGGTATCTCAATACTCATGATGATTTTGACCTATGTACATCTCATGGAATTAGATTGGATTGTACATGTTCAGATTCAAGAGAAAAAGTGTCTTCTTTAGTGCTATAGCTATATACCACAGCAACTGGTTCATTAAAGTAGAAAGACTCATATTAAAATTGCTTAGTATGAAGTAGACTTCTTAAGCCAAGTATTCAAGTGTCTAGCAGTGAGCTTGTGGCTGCAGTGAGGATAAGAAAAAGAGAACACATGGCTTAAATGCTACAATGTAATCGCACAGAGTATTGCAAATTTACCATTCTATATTACTGTGGGTGGCTCACTGCCAATTTCAGTCTCAAAAGACATTAACTTGGGCTAATAGTGTATATAATTTTTTTTTCTCCCTGGAAAATTTTCAACTGCATTTTTTTTATATTTTCTATGAAAAGATAAAATCCCATGAGTCAAGAAAACTTTGAATATTGAGCATTCAACACTATGAACTTTGGGTACCAGCTAAATTGACTCACTAGCTATTACTTTGGTAATCAGCTATGAGACCATGACCAAGGATGAGTCTAGAAATTAGGGTTTGGTTTCTCAACCTTGGCAACTGTAAGACATGTGGATCCCAGCATGCTGGCTAGGGATTTCTGGCAGTTGAAATCCACACACCTTAAAAATTGCTAAGATTGTGAAGCATTGACTTAGAGTATTAGAAATAAAGAATATAATGTGTGTGTGTGAGAGAGAGAGAGTGTATAAACATTCTAGCAGCATTACAACTTAGAATATCAATATTACAAGCATGACATTTTTTGACTTTCTCATTTGAATTTGAGTATAATATCTGGAAAAGAGAAACATCTGCAGATTACAACGGTATATTTGTTGTTCAATAACTGTTTTGATTTTGAGCTAGTTAGTATTAAAGTCTCCATTACACAATTGCTTTATAGCTATATATTCTATAAATGCTATATATGCATGTTAATAAATGGAAAATATGTAAGCGAAACCAATTTAACAAAAATTACATTCCCCCAAAATAGTTGTTTTTTTAAAAAATCCTTAATAATAGTTCTTCAGATTCAACATCAAGAATAAACAGGGAGGATTAGAGTTTAGGAAACAAGGTTTATCCATTTCCTCAAGTACTTATTTGAATATTGACTGGCTCTAGAACCTCCTGTAGAAAGAACAAACATTTTAGTTTCCCGAGTTGAGCTCTCCAAGGTACTGAAAGTTCATTCTGCCTTGATTATTCACTGCAAGTATCTTACATTATATGATTTATATAATGATTCACTGCAAGTATCTTACATTATATGAGGCCAAGGCTGGCCATGTCTGAGGGACGCGGCATTGGAATGGTGAGGGGGGAGGTTGGGGGGCTAAGAGAGGGTGGTGTGATCAGTACAGTCAGTGGGAGGGGCAGATATGGCGGGAGCAGAGGACCATATCGGGTTTTGGGAGCACGCACACGCTGCTTACAAGCTTGTGGGTGCTCCAGTCCTCAGGACTCTACTCGGTCCCCAGGGATCTTAGACCCTCGGGCCCGGGATCACCGGCTGATGTTATGCAATGCCAGGTCCGTGGTAAACAAGGCCCCCCTCATTCAAGAACTTATTCAAGAGGGGGGTGCGGACCTGGCAGGGATCACCGAGAC
>NW_015386859.1:212818-231403 GCF_001527695.2 Protobothrops mucrosquamatus | reverse complement strand
GGGAGAGATCATTCGTGGCTTTGGGGTGGATTTCCATCAGTACGCTGATGATACTCAGCTGTACATCTCCACCCCAGGCCACCCCAACGATGCCCTTGACGTGATGGCCCGTTGCCTGGAGGCCGTAAGGGTCTGGATGGGGAGGAACAGACTCAGGCTCAACCCCTCCAAGACCGAGTGGCTGTGGCTGCCGGCACCTTGGCATAGTCAGCTGACTCCATCGCTGACTATAGGGGGTGAAATTCTGGCCCCCTCGGATAGGGTGCGCAATCTGGGGGTCCTCCTGGATTCGCGGCTGATGCTGGAAGACCAGTTGTCGGCCGTTACCAGGGGGGCGTTTTATCAGGTACGCCTGATACACCAGTTGCGACCTTTTCTGGACCGGGACGCCCTGAGCACAGTCACTCATGCCCTCGTCACCTCCCGCCTGGACTACTGTAATGCTCTCTACATGGGGCTCCCCTTGAGGAGAACCTGGAGGCTCCAACTGGTCCAGAATGCGGCCGCGCGGGCGGTGTTGGGAGGGACTTGCTCCCATGTAACACCGCTGCTGCGCGAGCTGCACTGGTTGCCGGTGGCCTTTCGGGTGCGCTTCAAGGTGTTGGTCATCATCTTCAAAGCGCTCCATGGCATCGGACCTGGATATCTCCGAGACCGCCTTCTGCCGCAGATTACCTCCCATCGGCCGGTACGCTCCCACAGAGTGGGTCTCCTCAGGGTGCCGTCAGCCAGACAGTGCCGACTGGCGACCCCCAGGGGGAGGGCCTTCTCGGTGGGAGCCCCCACCCTCTGGAACGAACTACCCCCAGAGATCCGGGTGATCCCGGATCTCCCCTCCTTCCGCCGCGCCCTAAAGACATGGCTTTTCCAACAAGCGGGATTGGCCTAGGGAATTTTAGTGGGGTTTTTAAGGGAATTTTAATTATTAGGCCATTACAAATATTTCCTTTTAATCTGGTTTTAAATTGATATTTATTGTAATATTGGTTTTATAAGGCTGTCAGCCGCCCTGAGTCCGGTAAGGAGAAGGGCGGGATACAAATCAAATAAATAAATAAATAAATAAATAAAACAGGGGTAGTCTTATACGGTGAGTATAGCCCAAACTCTATATTTTAACTGGAAAAGTTGGGGGTCGTGTTATACGCCCAGTCGTCTTATACGCCGGAATATACGGTATTAGTACTGAATTCGAGTAAGACCAATATAGCTATATAATTCATTTAACTTTATTCACACATACAAAAGACTGAGTGTAATGTCAAAAATTGATTTCTAGTTTGTTTAATGCCTAAAATCTTTATAGATAGCTCCAGTGCTAGATTTCATGCTTCCGGTAAATATATTAAAGTATATATTCACTCTGCTAGGTAAAAATAAAACTATGTACAAGAGGGCATGAACAGTCTTCCACTTGCTGAATTTTCTTCCAAGTTCCATAGCAGGATGGGTTTCCGACTGCTTGCCAGTGGAGAATTGCATTCCTAAAATAGAATAGAAATATGTTCTCTTAATGGTATAGATATTCCTTCATGGAATTTTAACATCCTATTAAGCTGAGGAATGGTGTAAATAATGTCTTCCATATTTGAATATTCTCATAGATAACACACAGTTACAAGAAGACTATGCAGTAATTTTCACCATCCACATAAGAGCATATAGGATTTTGTGGCCGAAAAGATTGCAGATGTGTAACAAATACAGTGGGATGCAAACATATTGATATTTCTCAAACATAAAGGTCCCTTCTCACTCAGGATTCTGGCATCCAGCAGATGGTCTTAGAGGATCATATTTATTTATTTATTATTTAAATTTCTACCCCGCCCTTCTCCCTGCGGACTCAGGGCGGCTTACAGCCTTTTAAAAACAAGTACATAACTACAAAAATACCAAGTTAAAATGTCAATTAAAATAAAATATTATTATAAGGCCATTATTATCCTTTTTTTAAAAATTATTATAAAAAACCAAGTTAAAAATAACCCTTAGGCCAGTCCTGCCAGCTTAAATAGCCATGTCTTGAGGGTGCAGCGGAAGGAGGGGAGATCCGGAATCACCCGGATCTCTGGGGGTAGTGTCATTTTGAAATGGTTCTGAAGAGATACTTCAGAATCCAAGGGAATGGCAGCCCTTTAAAGCAGATCTCCATGTGATCATGATAATAGATACTTTAATGAAATGACTCATGAAGATAATGTCATTTCTCATGTGACTCATTTAAATCAGGTCTCCTTTCCCACTTCCTTAGAAGCCTGAAAAAAATGTGGCTGCTTTGTAGAGATGTATTTATTCTCCCACATATTTCTAAGTATTTCTGCTGAATCTTGTGCAAAACATTCACAGCAATTATTGATATTTTTCATGTTTCTCTGAATGGTCTTCCAGCTTTTCAAGAAATGCAGGTGGAAGGAGGAATGGTCTCCCTGTCTATTCCAATATTAGCAGAACTCTTCTAATGGATATATTGAATCTAAC
The DNA here is from genome assembly GCF_001527695.2 of Protobothrops mucrosquamatus. Classification (NCBI taxonomy): domain Eukaryota; kingdom Metazoa; phylum Chordata; class Lepidosauria; order Squamata; family Viperidae; genus Protobothrops; species Protobothrops mucrosquamatus. The sequence goes on along the minus strand of NW_015386859.1, from coordinate 228,922 downwards.
TCTGTATACTTGTGATGGTATGGAAATGACCTTGGGAGATGGATGGAAAGATGCTGAAGAGATAAGAGGGAGGAGGGAGCCCAGAGCTGCATAAGAGAAAGGAAAAAAAAGAAACTCAGAAAAGATCCTCTCTAAGTTCTCAGGCTGTAGAAACAGACAAATTGGAGATTTGTACTTTAAGGCTTGCCAGATTCTGTTAATGTAGTATTACAATAAAGAATAAACTCTGGTTATGTTTCTTATCTAGTTACCTGGGAAGGCTGACAGTTACTATGGTTTTACTAAACCAGTGTACTTCCTGAATTTGCAGACTAACTACATTGTTCTCTCACAATAAAAATACAAAAACAATTCACCTGGAATTCATTCCAAACTATATCTTGTGTGAGCTAAGATGCCTCATGGTAATTCAAATATGCCTGCTAAGTTGTCTTAATACAATTATGAAGATAAAAATAAAATGAAGTGATAGAACAATAAGGTCAAGAAAATAATTAAAAACAGAGCTGCAAAGTCTAAGCTCTCTATGTAGCCAGGTTATGGAGAACAGATCATTTTCAATCGTAATTTGGTGGAACACAATTCTTGATTTGTCATGAAAAAAAGCACAGCCATGAATCTCACATGTACAGGAACTTCTTGACTTACGACCACAACTGAGCCCAAAATTTTTGTCGCTAAGCAAGGCAGTTGTTAAGTGAGTTTTGCCCCATTTTATGAACATTTTTGCTACAGTTCAGCAAATCACTGCAGTTGTTTAGTGAGGCATGCGATTATTAAGTGAATCTGGCTTTCCCCATTGATTTTGTCAGAGGCTGGCTGGGAAGGGTTCTAAATGGCGATCACATGCCACTAGGATACTGCAACTGTCATATATTCATGCCAGTTGCCAAGAGCGAAAATTTTGATCATATGACCATGTGGATTCTGCTGTGGTCATAAGTGTGAAAGCCAGTCCTAAGTCACTTTTTTCAGTCCTGTTATAACTTTGAATGGTCACTAAACAAATAGTTGCAAGTTGAGAACTACTTGTATAATGTGCAAGAACAGATTATTATATTTTTCCCTGTATGCTATCTAGCACAAACCATATCCATGCACCTTGTATTTTTGTAATAGCTTGCTTTATCTCTAGTTAGAACTGGGATCTTTACTAATGCGACTCCATCGTCAGCCAAAAGAAAATAGTTTCAATCAGATATTTTGGCCTCAATATTTTGTCTAAATGGGGGAAATAGACTACATGAAGTCTGAGTGTAGCTACTCACTGCTTATTCTAGTTGAGAAATTTAAATAAAGACATAAAGGCTTCAAAGCAATCTGAACAAAATACTAACTTAACCACTGAAATCCACAGGCTTATTATGGGGAAAGAAATTGAGATGATAAAGCTATATACACAAAATTGATTTTTTTAAAGAAAAAATGTATATAAATCACATGTTTTGGTTTGAGAATTTTTGCTACAAATTCATAAATGAAAAATAGGCTAAAGGCTTTGTATTATTAATAGAGATTCAGATAAGAAATTTAGTAGCTTACCTATCAGTATCAGTGCCATCTCCAGTACAACGATAGCTATCTCTGCGCATTGCTGGCTCTTGGCAGATTACACATACTGTATAGCCTGCTCGAAGGTACTGCATCCATCGAGCATACGGGCGAGTTTCCATAGAGCAGTAAGGAGACAATGATTCTGTTTTAAATTCCACACAGTAACTCCTTTGGGGAGAAAGTGTTTGTTAGTAATGCAAAAATAAATCTGAAAGGTAATTTATAGCATACATAATCTAGGAAGTTTTTAGCCAGACAAAGTAGTTTCCTGAAAGTTAAAAATAATCGTAAGCAGCTATGGCTCAGACTCTGATCTGTAATTAAGACTACTAAAAAAATGGGAGACTAAACTCCCTATGCCTGCGAATATCAGGGTGAGCAACTTTCTGTTTGTTGAGTATCTATCGGCCAATAGTGAGGCCAACCATTTTCTTAGTAAAATACATTTGATTTTCTATACTTTTGTCTTTTTTGCCATTCTCTATTCAGTAGCAGACTATCAGGATGCCGCAGATTGGCTTTATTAATAGTATGAGATTGTCTAACTTCAAAAGCCACTTGCAAGTAATAAAGACCATACTTAGCTAGACAGTCACAGGTTGCCCACCTCTATACTACATGAAAGATAGTGAGGAAGCCCATGACATCTTTAAAATACGACTCTACTAGGGTTAAGTTCATTGGGCTTGTATTACTAACATTGGGGACAGCAATTCCCATATGTAGGTTTTTAAAAAGTCAGGATATTTAAAAAAATCGTGTTTAAAGTTTACATATAAAATTTATCATTCCTTACCTTATTTTAAATTAGATAAACATTAAAATGGCTTTTTGTAGAAAATATATATATAATTTCTCACTTTGCAAAAATACTGCTTTATTTCACTTGGTTATAGGCAGTGCTATAAAACCCTATTTTTCAACAAACAATGCAGTTAACACCAAACAAACTAAAGAAAATTATATGTGAAGAAGAAAAGCAATGGCAACATAAGACTTCAGAAATATACTTTTAGTACAGAAACTTTTAATCCCTCTAATATGGATAGTTATACAAAATTACCTTCTTCCAATTTGAAATATCCATATGTGTATTAAATGTCAAGATAGTATATATGTGTTTTGATTGGGAGACAAATTCAACAGAATTCAAAGAAATTTATCTCCAGAGAAGCTGGTAAAAGGTTTAGCCATAATTACCTAGAATCTTCTGTTTCTGAAGTCCACCTCGGATGTACAGATGTCTTTTTTCTCTCTTTATTATATTCAGAAGTAGTTATGAATGCAGGAACTAGGAAGAACACAGTTATTATGAAAATAAAATTTATAAAGCTGGTGTTGCTATTTAACTGAGAGTAGAAGATGTATAAAATAACATAAAACTGGACAAAGTTAAAACTGCCTGATCCATCCTTTGGTGGTGCTTATAACATTGTGAACCCATTTAAATTTTCAATATTTCTGCATAAACATGATCTAAAATATGATCAGTTCTCTACACAAGTCCTAAAATTAGATGATCCTAGATTAGGGAACCTAACTAAGCAAATAAATCAAAAGCATATTGCTCATTTATTCATTAATGAAAACTATCTAAATCAACATTTTTGTGTGGCAAAAGTATATGAACTTCTAGGATTATCAGTTCATTTGAAGGAGAAATTAGAGTCAGGTGTTTCAATAAATGGGATGATAATCAAGTGTGAGGGTAGGAGATCTTTGCCTTTTTAAAGAACAGAATTAAGCATATTGAATATCAAAGTCTCAATACAGGGATGTGGAAGTGGCAAAACTAAGAATTAAATATAAGCTCCTACAGGATGCTAAAGAGGAGGTCTGAATTTGCAGGACCTCAGATTATATTATGATGCCTGTTTTTTGATATGGTTAAAAGATCAGATAACTTTAAAAACTCAAGTTTATTAGACTTGAAGGTTCTCATTTGAGATTTGGGTGACATGCTTATTTGTGGTACAATAAATAAAAGTTAACCCTGGTTTTTGGACTCATGTTATTAGACAATCAATTGGACATATATGATGAAAATATAAAAAAAGATTGGCTGACAAAGTACCACTTTGGTTATCACCCATGAAACATTACACAGAAAAGAGATATTATTAGATTATAAATGGATGATATATCGAGATTTACTAATATTTGAAGAAGAGGGTTTTAAGATAAAAACAAGAGAACAATTAGTAAGTGAAGGATTTGTTTGTCATTGGTTTAATTATTATAAATTTTTTAAAAGATTTAAACTTGATAAAAAAGGTTTTGTATCTGCAGGAGTTAAATCTGAATTGGATATGAATATGTTCTGGAGATGACTGATTGCTAAAGTTTGTAAAATGTTACTTAAGATGAATCTGGAAGATGAATTTGTTAAAGACTATGGTAAAATGGGTGAAAGTTTTGGTTACAATATAATGCTAGACCGATGGGAGAATGTACGGACCAATGATTTAAAATTCACTGTGAATTACAGCTTGAAATAAAACTTTTATAAGATGATGAACTGCTGGTATTTGACTCCAGATAGACAGCAAAAATGTATAAAGGGATTTCTAACAAGTGTTGGAAATGCAACCAAAATCCAGGTACATTTTATCATATGTGGTGGTCTTGTAAGTATGCTAAATCATACTGGATAAATATAATATTGACAATGCAGAAAAAAATTAAATTACAAATATTAATGAAACCTGAAGCTTTTCTTCTAGGTATTATGGATAAACCAATCAAAAAACAGTTTGGGGCCTTATTTCTTTACATGGTGACTTCTGCGAGAATTATATATGCTAAGCATTGGAAGGAAAGAGGGATGCCCACTGTTGAAGAGTGGATTTTAAAACTGACTGAATTAGCAGAGACAGCAAAAATAATTGCTCTGATTAGAGACAATGGATTAAACAAGTTTATAAGACACTGGAAGCAGTTTGGTAAGGATGCAAGTTGTAAGAGAGGGAGAAATGGGAGGCATGTGTACCATCTCCACAATCTTTCCCTTCATGAGTTGCATATTCCAGGCAGCCAGCTTTTTCTTCCAACGGAGGACAAGTCTCCCCACCATTTTTTGGCTCTTGTTGTATAATACGTGTACGCATCCGGAAGGTGGGTTTACATTGTTCTGCACAGCCACTCCAGTGATTCCATTCCCCAACAACACATGAAACAGCTGCAAAAGAATTGTAAAAATACTATCACAATGAAACTTATGGAGTCATTTGCTACTGTCAAAAATTTGTCTTTTCCCTATAAACATTTAGCAAAACTTAAATCAATAGGTCACATAGGTTGCTTTTTCCTGAAAAAATTGATTAAGAAGAGCAACAGTTAACACTGATCTGCCATTTTCAAAACTATTGTGGAAATAAAGTTGCTTTACAAAACAAATTTCCACCTGCCTATCCATCTGAGCACCATACTTCAATAATTTTCCTGCTCTTCTTTTTCCCCAAAATAATACCAAAACCATAACTTAAAATATTCTTGCCAATAAAATGACTTTACATTTTCATATTCATCTAATCTCAACATTTTTTCAGCCTATCATCTATAATACATAAGCAGTCTCTAAAACTTTAAGTGGTAGCTATATCAATACATACATTTTTCAGATCATCTCAAAGTCCACCTTTTGAATCATAGGATGGGAACCACAACACCAAGCAATACCATATTGGCATGCTTGATGGGCCTGTTATAATTATCTTACAGTCACCCATCTCATTTTTATATGTTATGATACTAAAATGGAAGTAATAAGTTATACTGAAGAAGTATTTTATTTACTCTTATTTCAAAACAAACAAAGGTGCTATCTAATTTAGCACATGTTTCTTGTGCTGCTTTTGGCTTCTCAAAAGCCTGCTGGAAAGAGATTCTTGAATTTTTTGCAATTACAGAAAATTTGGAAGGAAGCAGATGCTAGAAAGGAGATTCTGTGCATATTGAACAGTGCATGGCCATGGCTTCTTCTGGCTAGGATTTAAGTGGAAAATGATTTCCAGCATTACAAAAAGTGCTTCGGACTCAGAATTAAATACATTATTTTTAAACCTAAGGTAACACTCAGATTTAAGCATAGCCTATAACATTACCTTATAGACTAGTTGAAAGTTCTTGTATGTGTATTTGCATGTTTTAATATATGTATCTATTTAATAGTTTTACCCCAATTGTCAATTTTCTATCCACTATGGCCATTTTTACTTTCCTATATTTTCTGTTTACTATTATCTTCCCAAACATATACATACTTAAGTCCCATTTTTCCATTCTGATGTCACAAATTCATCAGCTGCTAGAAATGCCTCCTGAAAACCCAACCTCAGCTAAAACAAGCCAGTTTTCATGCAGTTAAGCCAACAGCCCATGGAGGAAAAACAATTCGAGGATTTGTTTGGCAGACAGGCATAAAGCCAAGTTATTGTTTACTGACATTTATAGATGTTGAGCATGGCTAAAATACATTGGATAAAAAATTAAAATTGGAACAAAAGTGAAAAGCTGGAACTTTATTTGTCTTTTAACAATCTTAAGTGACAATCTTATTCCCGTCTCATCAAATCAGTGATAGTTGGCTACCAATGATCTTCTCCATACTCCTCTCCATTGTTTGTTCTGAGAAATAAGTACGGTAATTGGACAGAACTAAAAATAATTTTGGGAAGAGAAGAACAGGTACAAGGAGAGCTAACTTCCTTGTGCAATCAACTGTAACATGCAAATGTGCCCATAGTACTATTACCATAAGAGGGAAATCCATTGCCCCAAATTCCACCTTTGCTTTTTGTCTTATCTCCAGCTAAGATCCAGTCCTGATTAAATGCATCCTGTCTAAATGATTTCATGACCATGCATGAATGAGTTCAGAGAAGCCACTTGCCAATCAGATTCTGCTCTTCTCTGAGGCGGGATCCTTCCTCTGTGCTCCACAGATTAATCCATATAATCTATTTCACAATGCACCAATTAGAGCAGAAACAAAACTAGCACACTAGTCCAAGATGCTAGTAAAGCAGACAGCCCCAAAAGATTTGTGCCAACAGTTCAAGAGGGAAATCATGATTGAGAAATAATATACAAAATAAAAAGTTCCCTCAATTTGCCTTTTGAGCTGCAAAAACTGCCTCTACGATTTTCCTTTGATGGGCATAGTCCTATATCATTTCCTGGTTCTTCAGCCATGCAAAAGGAATTGATTCATGCTTTATATTCTTTTTAAAAAGTGTTCCAATGGGCAGGCAAGAGGTTTGATTTCTGTAGCTTGGATCTGGCTTTTAAAATGTGCCTTTAAAAAAACAGAAATCAAAACTTCTTGCATACATTGAATAGTCAGTACTACAGTATCAATGACTGAATTCTAGAGAGGAATAATAGCTAAGGATGCAACCCGTACTTACTATGTGTTTGGATCCTTTCTATTCTTATATTTAAATGACTGTAAGATTGACCATCATGAAATACAGAGGGGGGCAGAGGTAGAAAGACAGGTGAGGTGGTTCTTTTGAACTCCATTATAGTTCCTATCATAATGGACCTCACAAATAAAGCAGTAAGAAAAACACAAAAAGCAAAGAAGAAAACAAACAATTTTATTGGATTATTAATATGTAGGGTGTCTATAAAAAGTTTGTGCATTTAATTGTTTATATCTTACACAGAAGTGCAACTACCAGTATTAACTATATAAATGCAACAGAAGAATTTGAGATTTAGCACATTTATTTGCAGGAAAGTCAATTTTCAGTATCGTATACCTACTATGATTTTGGATACAAAGGATAGCATGTTTTTGAAATTATCTTCAATGAAGTTGTATTTCATAAAAGATTAATCACATTTATTATTCTGGAATCCAATATCCATTTTATTTAAATTTTGAGTAAATTCCCTCTGTGTTGCATTTACAAATCATTTGTATCTTATGTAGAAGTGACATTGTTATCTATTAGAACTGCACAAGGACTTTATAGACAATCTGTATTACTCTTCTATTACTCTTCTCTCCCCTCCCCCTCCAAAAAAAATCACAAATCTAACAAAGATTATTGCATTCATACACTTTTTAATAAGTTGATTCAATTTGCAAAGCAATCCATTGTCTTCATTTTTAAAGTTTAAACCTGCCCTCCAGATACTCATTGAATTTTGCTTGAGTCATTTCCTTACATTTTTGTCCTTTATTTGGATTTCCATATTCAAGAAAAGTCACGAAAAGTGGGTGGATTTAAGTTTTGCAGCAAGTATTTTTTTTTTACAGAACTTTCCTTCCTTTGGGGAGCAGGAATAAGTGGGAAGGGAAAGGAAATAGAGACAGCTGAGTTCCCATGACAGACTAGAGCTGGACAGCACATGGGACTGGATAATTTACGATTCAACCTATTGGGGAATAATGGCTTGGCGTTACATTTTGTGAAGACAGTGGTTCTGGTGTCCAGATTCTAAAGTGGTGTAAACTCACCCCGAAGTTGCCAAGAAGTAGCCATCGATCTGGACTTTAAGAGATCGTTTTATTATTATTTATCCCAGTTCAAAGAACAAAGGTTAGTTCTCCTCGAAGACATGGGGGGGGGAGTGGAGGGAGAACCACACAGTTTCCTCTACAATCTAGGGCAGGGGTAGGCAACCTTGGCTCTTTTATGACTCGTGGACTTCAACTCCCAGAATTCCTGAGCCAGCATGGCTGGCTCAGGAATTCTGGGAGTTGAAGTCCACGAGTCATAAAAGAGCCAAGGTTGCCTACCCCTGATTCTAGGGCCATGGAAACCCTCCTCCGACTACCGCCAGGAGTGTTTTGGAGGCAAAGCGCACCCCAGCGTGCAACCTCGCTCGGCGGCAGGTGCTTTCTGGCGCTCGTTGGGCACCCTCCCTTCTTCCAGCCTACCTGGGCACGCCTGGGCGTAGTCGTGGCAACAGTCGCCGGTCTGTTCGCACGCCTGGTCGCAGAAGCAGGTCCCGTAAGTTCTGTCCAGGCGCCAGCCGGTGGCGGTGCACGTCGGATCCCGGCCAGGACAGCAGCGCCTTTCTTCAACGCAACCCGCTCCGGCGAGGCGCCCGAGCGTCGAAAACGCCACCAGAGCCAGGATGCCCGGGGCAGCTCTGATGCCCATCTCCCTGCCTCGAGGGCACAGAATTCGTCAGTGCGGGGTGGGGGGCGCCCTCGCGTCGGTCTCTCAGGCCCTACAGGGCGAGTCGTGAGTGCGGAACAGAAACTCGGACCGCGAGAGTCCGGGCAAACTGGCCGCTGCTCTTTCCAGGAAGGGCGGAATTCTGCGCGGCCGCCCGCTTGTCTCCTTCCCAGGGGGAGAGGGAGAGGGATGCTCTGAGCCTCCGCCGCCGCCGCCCGCCCTTTCACAGCAGGGTCGGGAACGGGCGCGGCTGGCAGAGAAGCGCGCCAAAAGCCCGGGGCAGCCGTCGCTCCGCCTCTCTCTGGCAGCCGCGGCTGACCTCCTTCTCCGGGTCCTCAGACCTTTCTTATAGGGCCGCTCATCCTAAGCGAGAGTGAAGCCTCAGTTCTGCATTTATCTGGAAGGCATGTAATTTAATTGCAGAGCTGGGTGGCTCTTTGTAATCCACGAAGCCCTGCCTTTAAACCATGCCCATGCAGAAAAAAATGCTCCTGGAGGTTGCCAAGGAAAGGTGAGTACAGAGTACTCAAGAGTACAGCACTTTTCCAGCTGCCTCCTCAATGACATTCCAATAGTTAGGAATTCCTCCCGTGAGTTTCTCTAGGCCTGGAGATGTGAAGAGTCAGGGAGGCTTCAGCGTATACAGGTGTGAAACAGATTAAAAATAAAGTAAGCTTGAGAAAATCTGAAAGAAGTTTCAAGCATTATGAAAATTAGTAGCAAAATAGCTTTAAAAAGAAATCTGTTTAAGGAACTGGAAGACAGATTCCAGTTCTACAGCGACTGAGTTCACACGTGTTCAGAGTATGGACTAATGTTTTGTATATTATAATTTATGGTTGTGTGTGAGATTAGGGCTGCAAACATCTTACGTGTCCATCATCTGGCAGCAAAGAGTTGAAGTTTCTATATATTTTTCCTGACCATTTATGAGTTATTCCATAAATTGTGGTGTTACACAAGGCGTAGCTTATCACATTATATATGACGGAGTCACGGAGTGTTTTTTCTAAACTTGCAAAATAAGTCCTTTCTTTAGCACTATAAATTATGTGGATGCATTTTTGTTTTCTGCAAGGCGTTCAAGGCAGAGTACAATAAATGGTTTTTAATTTGAAATTCTGAACACCACGAGATAGCAATTTTCAGTATGTTGATTTGTTTTAATTTTTTTGCAGCAAAAACAACAAAGTAGTATGGTATCTTAAAGTGGGGGAAAACATAGCAAATATATTTTGCATTAGATAAAGAAGATTGTTATCCACAAAAATGTACCCCTCTGTCAGCTCCACAAGTAAATTTCAGAAACTGACTCCATAGGAGGATTAGCTCAATACTATACTTCACTGGGATAGGCCACAGTACAGTAACAGAATCTTACAAGTCTGACTTACCTTCCCTCTCTCTTATATCCCAGTGAATCAGGGATGAACTTGCCTGAGTCTCTTCTGAATACTATTCTCTTTCCCAGGAATGTTGCAGCCTTCTTTGCTTAGGTAATATTTCTTGCCTCTTTCCCTCAAGATCATTTCCCTGAGGTTTTACAGCCAGAAATGAACAAGCCTTTGATAGCCAGACAACCCTCCCCCAGAAAAAAACACTCTAGTAAGAGTTGTAGTGGGTGAACTAATGACACATGGAAGTCTAGACTTCTCCATTTTTATTAGGTTTCATGGGAGAGTTTTGTTTTTCAAGTTTTCTTAAACTTTTCAGAGAAAATGGAAGATAAATATGCAATAAATAAATAAGAATTACATATAGGAAGTCCTTGTATTACGACTATAATCGAACCCCGCAATTACAACCTTAAATTGTGACAGTTGTAAAGTAGGTCACCATGTGACCAGACCCAATTTTACAATCTCTTTTGTGGTGGTTGTCAAGCAAACACCATGGTTGATAAGTGAATCCATTGTTCACTATGAGACAGTTTTTGCCAGAAACCAAAAGTAACCACAAGTTTCTGGCAAAAACATTGCAAATCGTGGTCCTGTAAATGGCTTTAAATGCAGGCCAATTGCCGACCACCCAAAATGTGATAACGGGGGAAGTGAACATTGGAACTTTGAAAGTGGTATACGGTAAGTAGCTTTCGGGTGGTCCAATGTAATTTCAATTGATCGCTAAATGACCAGTCATAAACCAAGGAGCATCTGTAGTGTAAAGCCTATTTTAGGATGTACCAAATATTTTTTAACTTTCAGTTTTGGGGAATCATGATGTCCCAATTAGTCAGGGTTGTGGGAAGAAGAGAATTAAAAAGAATCAGCCAAATGAGGTCCTGGGCCAGCAATATTTAAATTTAAATATTACAATGGCACTTAAATAATACAACACTGATGATGAACAGACAGTATATGAATGTTTTCATCTGTCATTCAGCAATAAATGGCAATATATAGAGTAACAGCTTGAGTTCATGGGCAAGAGACAAATACTAACATAACTTTCTAAGTAATTTTATGAAAAATAATTTGCATTAAGCAGTTTGTAGATTCATTTTTCTCCAATGCTTTCTTCTTCCAACAGAATTTATAATCTGAGGCTTTAGGGGAACAATGCAGTTTCTGAAACCTCTGAGTGAAATCTTCCAGAAACTGCCATTACTTATTACCAAATTGTCATTTTTAATGTGACAGAATGGGAAAGCGACTAAATATGTGAGTGGAGAATAATATTTTCTGTGCTTCTTAAATTATTATGAAATATCCTGCCTTCCAGGTAAAAAGATTAACAAAGTACACGCTAAATTGTTTTAGACAGTGGAATTTTTAAAACTGTGTTCGTAATTTAAACACTTTTTTATACTGTGCCTAAGGTTATAATTTAACTAAATTTTGAAAGAAGCAAAATATTCTGGAAAAATAAAGATTTAAATACATTTAATCTATAATAGCCTGTCAGAAACAAATCTAAAATAATATTACTAATATTACTTTACACAATTACTTTTCTTTAACTTGCAAAGAAGCTATTAAACAAAAAACATTAGGGCAAACAATAAAGATTTACCCAAAACAGTCCAATGAATATTAGTATCCCCAATAGCCACAAAAGGCTTTGTATGAAAAATGGAATAGAATTAAGCATCCTGTTAAAGAGGATTATGGTGTTTGGTTAGCAATGGTATAAATATAGGGAAGGCAGGAAAGGCAGTCATCTCCCTTCAAAGAAGTCCATCAGGTTATCTTCTTCCCCAGTTCCTGCAACAAGCCTGATTGCTGCGGGCATTACCAATATATATGTTCAAAAAAAAAAAAACCAGATGACTGACTGACAGCAGTAGAGAATAATGTTTTTTGAATCTTGTTATTGCCAATTCTGGATTTTTGCAAACCAAATTGTGGAGCCCTAATAGGGTCATAATAGAATAGCAGTTTGTCGGAATGAGTGAGCAGAGGGCACTGCTGTTTCTACTACCTCCACTTTTGCTGGGTGATGGACAAAGGGGAAGGTGGTGTGATGAACTACAGTGAAGCGACAGGTTCTTAGGAAATAGGGTAGCGGCACATTCCAAGGAGTAGGGTAAGAGAAGAAACAACACAGCCTGGAGTTGAAGAGAGACATAGCAAGAGAATTAGGATAGCCAGTCACTAGAATCTCCCAGGGTATATCCTTTAGGGTAAGAGTGGTACAAGTAGTCCTCAACTTATGACTGTAATGGAATCTATCCATTATGATTGGGTTATCATGTGACTGAACTGATTTTATGGTCTTTAGGGGGGTGATCATTAAATGAATCATCCTGGTCATTAAGTGAATCCACAGCTGTTAAGTGAATGCCATAGTCATTAACCAAACCATTGTTCGCTATGGAGCATTTTGGTCAAAAACTGGAAATAAATGCTGTTTTCGGCAAAAACATCATAAATCTTGGTTATGTGATTGTGGGACACTGCAATCATAAATGTGGGCCCATTGCCAAATGCATGAAATGTGGCGCATGACTGGGGGCAACTGTCAGAACTTCAGAACCAGGTCCTTTGGGAGAGGGGTCAGTCATAAATTTGAACATTCATTAAGTGACCAGTCATACATCGAGGACTGTCAGTATATGTTTAGACTAGCACAATTCTGAGTGATGAATCTTCTGAGAACACTGGGAATCAAACAGAAAAGGTGTTAAGGTAATAGGAAGTGAAGGGAGGCTTCAAGCCAGGCACAACTATCTATCTCTGTTCTTCCACAAATTCATCCCTGAATTCATATATTAGTTAACAGCAGAAACTTCAGCGACTCGGTACTACTAGGTTAGTTGTTTTACTGAAGACAAAGAAAATAGTCATATAATGTAGATGATTTTCCTGATGTAGAACTTGGAAATAAAGCCCTGTTATATCTGCTCTAATTGTAAGCCCTTTCTTCCATCTTTTTTGGGTCAATAGAATGATGGTGATTTTTTTCCCAGCCATAAAACTGGAATGCACCTGTTCTATGTTTACACAATCTATTGGGTTTCAGAATTTCTGCTTCCTGCCTCATCAGCTTCACCTCCTTCACTCCCTAATTTCTCACTCCCCTCATTCAACCTGGAGGTACCAGGTGCATCCTCCTCTTCCCCCCCACCCACCCATTTGAGGCTGCTTCCTCATGGTTTTTCTGTTGACCTTTGTTCTTCCATAATATGTGCTGCCCCAAGAGCATTCAGCAGCTTCATTCAAAGGCATCATTTTCTGCCATTTAGGTTGCTCATCATCTCCATCAAGTCATCTGTCTTTGATGAATCGCCAATAGTCATCCTGCCTAATAAATCTTACTAGCAAACAGTCCTTAGAATAAAAACAGAAATTTTCTCTTTCTGCCTACTCTTTAAATCTCTTCTCTGGGCCAAATAGTCCCTTGTGGGAGGGCAGATAGTTTTACACAGCAGAAAGAATGAATAGAGAGAAATTCTAAAGCTAGGAATATAACTTTTATCTGAAAGCATTCTTGAGTCTACTACTTCTGTGAAAGAAAAATAAAGACAAGCTTTATTTAAGGAATAGCATAGTGCTAGGAAAGCCCAAGTGACTTCAGTCTATAGTATTTACAGCTAAATGCCTATAATGTGCTCTCTTGCATTATGGAGAGAGAAGAAATCAGATAAGTACTTGACCTGTATAGGTCAGTGTCAGAAAACAAAGACGACTGAAATGTGGGAGGAAGCAATAAAACCTCCGAAAATATCAGCTTAACCAGTACTGTAGGGGGCTTGCTCAGACCAAAGTGCAAAATAAATCTTTTAGACAAGGACATGACATTAAAGTGCAGGGTCCAACTACTAAATGTCTGTGTATTTATTGCTGTGGTAGTGAATATGCTTATAGATGTCGAAAACTGATGCACGCAAAGTTGAATTCCATCAGTTGGGGGCTATGATGCTCCTTCCATTTGTTTCTTTTTCATTTGGAATTGACAAAAACTCCTGCTTTGGAATTTCTCTGTTCTTTCCTCTGCCATTCATCATCTTCTTCCATTTTTTAATTGGCTGAAGTTTCACAGCTTTCCTCCTGCCCAGGAATATTATAAAAGGGACATAATTTCCATCTGTCCTCTGGGAGAAATTACTAAAGGTTTTCCCTGTTGATCCTTTACTTCATTCTAACACCAGATTGCAAGAAGGGGTAGTTCCTAGTTCATATATAACTTCATCTGGAACTCCCTCAGTTCCAGAACTCTCCCTGGACTTCATTCAGGGCAGTCTCCATCTCTCTTTCAGTGGGTATATAAGTGTCTTTTCCTATCTGAATATTTGTTCTCTCTCCCACAGAACCAGAACCTCAGAACCTCAATTTTTTTGCCTCCTGCAATTATGATAGAGAGTATCAAGACCAAGTATGCAGAGAACAATAGATGAAGGGCAGAATGGACAAACAGTGATATAGCAGGCAAAAAGTTGCAAGATTAAGCTGTACAATTTTCCATCCAGCTTTTTAGACAAACATGCAGAGTGGAGAAATTTGGTGGAAAACCAAAATAGGTCACTAACAAACAGCATTGAGCAGCTGCAGTTATTGGAAAAATAGACAGCTTGAATGGGAGAGGCCTGGAAAACATTTTGTGAACAGCTAGTGATATCCAGGGGTAAAACTGCAACATTAGAGTAGAAGAATGAATTGAGTATGTGAAAGCAGCCATAAGTAAAAAAAAACCAAAAACCAATTAAGGTATTGGTCTTATGTAACATTAAGTCCTCTTATCCAATTCTGAATTATGGGAAGAGGACAGGTGGAACTCTCCATCTAATTAATAAAATATTTTGCCTAAACAATGCCACAAATTGTGGGCTTCTATTATAAATATGAACAGGCAAGGCAACAGTTCTGGAAAACATGTTGAATAAATATATGAACTGTCTCAAAAAAAATGGCATGACAGAAAGTGAAATAATAGTAGTAGTAGTAGTAGTAGTAGTAGTAGTAGTAGTAGTAGTAGTAAAGTTGGAAGGGACCTTGGAAGTCATCTAGTCCAACCCCCTGCTCAGGCAGGAAACCCTACACCATTTCAGACAAATGGCTGTCCAGTCTCTTCTTAAAAACTTCCAGTGTTGGAGCATTCACGCTTCTGGAGGCAGGTTGTTCCATTGGTTAATTGTTCTCACTGTCAGGAAGTTTCTCCTTAGTTCTAGGTTGCTTCTCTCCTTGATTAGTTTCCATCCGTTGCTTCTTGTCCTGCCTTCAGGTGTTTTGGAAAATAGCTTGACTCCCTCTTCTTTGTGGCAGCCCCTGAGATATTGGAACACTGCTATCATGTCCCCCTCGTCCTTCTCTTCATTAAACTAGACATACCCAATTCCAGCAGCCGTTCCTTTAGAAAAGAAGTACAATGCCACTTGTGTCTACGTGCTTGATCTATGATAAGTCTTTAATAAAATATAAGGAAACTATCTCAAGGACCTTGTGTGGGGAATGAAAAGGAAGGTTCTGTCAGTCCAGTTAAATTATTAGTGAAAGACATGACACAGTAACTAATGTGGCAAGAAAATGCATAAGACGTGGCATCCATTTTAATGCATACCCACCAAACACAGTAGAGAACGGTGAACCATTTGAAAGGTCCAGCTGGCGTACTGTTGGAGCATAGCTGCAAGGGTTCCTCTGTCAAGGAAGACAGAACACATAGCTTGGGGGCAAGGGGTGCAAGTGGGCTTGTTGATTATATACCTGGCTCCCTGCTATGTATCAACAGCCCTGCCTGAGCTGGCCGACGTGATAGCCGGGGTGGCGGTGGGGACCTCCAGACTTATGGTCTTGGGGGATTTCAACCTGCCATCAGTGGGCGAGACGTCGGCGGCGGCTCAGGAGTTCTTGGCTTCCATGACGGCCTTGGACTTGACCCAACTAATTAATGCCCCCACCCACACGGGTGGACACACGCTGGATCTAATTTTTGTCTCTGGCCAGTGGCAGAATGATCTGACAGTAGGGGAAATAGT
>NW_015386859.1:177750-211161 GCF_001527695.2 Protobothrops mucrosquamatus | reverse complement strand
CCCCCCGAGATCCGGATGATTCCGGATCTCCTTACTTTCCGCCGCGCCCTCAAGACATGGCTTTTCCAACAAGCGGGCCTGGCCTAGGGAGGATTTTTAAATTGGGTTTCTTAGAAATTTTAATTACCACAACACTAAAATATTGGTTTTAATTTGGTTTTATTCGGTGGGGTGTGTGGGTTTGTCTTTGTTTTTAAAAGATGTTGTGAGCCGCCCTGAGTCCTTCGGGAGAAGGGCGGGATATAAATTGAATAAAATGAAATGAAATGAAAATGGCCAGTTCTTTGCAAGAAAGGGGGAATATTGGAAATGATATCATATTCCTAGGTTTTGATGAGGAACAAAAGCTAAAATCAGAAAAGAATTGCACCCACCTGACCTGACCTGGTACTGTTTACCAACAAATCGAACTAGCTGGTTGTCAGTTTCATCTTTTTCTGAAGCAGGAAGTACTGACTGTATGGATTGTGTCTTTATTATCTCTCAAATAGACTACTGAAATTTGAAGATACTTACTGGTAAACACAGCTGCCTGCTTGCTGATAGGGGAAGCCAGTACAACAAGGTGATTCTGAAACTGTAGGATTGCATTTGATTGGCTCCCAGGTGCAATTTAAAGTGTTGAATATTGCCAAGCCCTCTATGGCTCAAATCTCCACTGCCTTCTGAACCATCTGCTTCAGGAGAGTCAAATACAGGTAGAGCAAGAGGTTACAATTTTACATACACACACAGACAGACAGACAGACACAAGCAGACACAGATAGATACCAGCTGGTAAGGAATCTGAAAACTGGCCCTCTCCATCACAGCCCCCTTGCTTTGGGATGGTTCTCCAATCCCCCAAGATCAGAATAGACCATTTTTCGTTACTCAGGAAAATAGTGGACATCCTGGCTTTCCATAGAACTTATGGAGAGGAGAATCCCACAGAAGTCTGACAGCTCCTTATTGGCAGTTGCTATTGGGCTGGCAGACATGATGATGGTTAGTTGCTGTTAATGTGGTTTTAGGTATCTTTTTGTCTTATGCAAATAAGGAATCTAGAATCTGCCGAGTGGGCTGCATACAAATAAATGCAAATAAATAAGAACTTGTGAGAATCTGAACTCCAGGAGTGAGATTATCTCATGAGAGGATTGGTGGGAGAATGCAGAGCCTGTTCTTCACCCTTTCCAAACCCATCAGCATCATCTACATAGTTGGCAGGCAAAATAGGAGAGAGTTCCAGCAGAGGAGTGGTCAGTGGCGAAGATTTGAAGCTCTTCAGGCATATGTTTTGCTTGCCAGAGAATCAAAAGTTGCATTGTCTCCGTCTCAATGTATATGTAGATTGTGAACTGAAAGACAATTGATTTGCAGGTCTATTTGAATTTATGGGGGCAGTTTTGGGCAAATCTGTTCTAAAGCATGGTCATATGATCATTGGACACTACAAATGGCTGTAAAGGCAGCCCAATTGCCGAGCACCTGAGTTTACTTATTTGATTCAATATTCCAGGACTCAAACTCAGCCATATCCATCTCTTAGTTGCTGGACTGTACCAACAACTGTATTCTGCCTAATAGTTGATATGCCAACATGGGCAATAGCATGCTGAACCCAATTTTTGTAGCCTTTGAAGCTACCTCCAGCCCATTATTCTTAAAAATCACTTATGCAATTTCCTGCCATTCAGAAGCAGGAAACATGTGAATGAATGCAAACGCTAGAAAAACGTAACAGTTTAGCTTAACAGTTTAGAAATAATTTAAGTACCTGATATTTCCGATGTGTATGACATGACTCCAACCAACAAACCTGTACATTCAATCCATACATATTAGAGAACATGTGTTAATTCAATAATTAACATTTTAATTAAGGTATAAAATATTTAGTTCAATTCTTTACACAGCCATGAAACCTAGGGGGTAAACTCTCATACAGACTAACCTACTTCCCAGGGTTATGAGATGGTAAATTATACATTTTCTGAATTCCTTGAGAAACAGAAAAATAATGTGTAATGTACTCAATCTTGGTTTTCCCCAAAGTTTTGGTTTTCCCCAAAGTTTGTTACGGGAAAAAACTGTAATGAATATTAAATAGATGTAAATAAAAACAAGAATTCAGAATAGGCATGGTAATATATACAATAAAACAACATTGAGTGCTCTGATAAAAGTGGATTACACAGAATTAAGGGAAGGACAATGAAAGGTGTACCAGGTTATTTAATTCTAAATGGAAGCCCTTTGTAACCTGACATGTTGCATTGGAATTGCAACATCCAGAATTCTCAGTGAGGATGGCAGTAAGCTTTTGTGGATAATAATTAAGTGTCTCACTATAGTATGGATTAAAATGTTCATTTTTTCCATAAAATTGTTTGCTTTTTAACATAATTTTGTATTAAATTAGCATATAGGCTTACAAGGCAGAAAAGGAGGAAAATACTGTAGTCCTAATGCATAATTCAATGTGAACACTGTCTCCTTGAAACCAATGTGAAATTAATAATATATAGAATGATTGATTAAATTCCTGCAGGGATATTTCATAGAGAAATTCCAGTGATTTTAAATGGGTTTAATGGCTCCCCCCCAAAATTCTTATATTTATGAACTTTGGGTAATTAAGTGCAAACCAACCAATTTTATGCTTAAATTGCAGCAAAGTATTTCTGATGTTTCACTCAATTCCTGACTCAGGATGAACCATACATAATTCTCTGACGAGCCAATGATATGATTGAGAAAATGGATTCTAAGAGGTTTGCAATGCTGATAGAAATGCAGGACCCTGCTCTCGTAATGGAATGCTTATTGGATGAAACTAACCAACTGTAATTTATTAAAATATTAAACAAAAGATGGTTTAGTATAATGTGAAAACCATATGACAAACTACAGGTTGGCTGTGTTTTCTCATTACATTAAACCATGTTTTGTTATTTAATAAAGTGCAATTGGTTAGTGTCACTCAATAAGCTAAGTTATGTTTTTTTTAACCCACAATGGCAGAGTTCAAATAATGTACTGGAACAAAATAAAAGAAACTACACAATGTAAAATATCCAGCAAATTTTTACTACAATAATAAGCTGATCAAACTGAGCTGATACCCAGTTGTTCTCAAGGTGCAGAAAAACCTTATATTATACTTGTTTTCTGTAAGTGAAGATGTCAGGAATAAATTTTGAGATTGTTTACAAGTGAAATAAGTTTTATTCTATTTAATATGGTCTTTCCCGCAGATTCCAGTATCAACAGTCATGTGGAAGCCTTATCTATTTATTAAATTTGTATGCCACCCATCTTCCCTATAAGGTGACTCTAAGACTGATTCCACAGTTCTAGTATTCTCAAATGTAATGATGACAGAGTTTGGATTTAATGGTGTAGAACAGGGCTTTTCAACCAGTGGTACGGGTACTACTTGTGGTACATTGGCACCTGGCAGGTGGTACACGACCATCCTAGAAAAGTGGTAGTAGGGGAGGGGAATGAGCTGAACCAGTGGCAGCACCACACAAGCCTGAGCAAGAGATGGCTGGAGCTGCAGGGCTGTCAGGGCTCAGCAGAAGCGGCAGGATCAGTGCCAGGCTCCAGCTGGAGCTTGACGCTGATCCTGGCACTTCTGCTCAGCCCAGAAGAAGCGCTGATCAGCTGGAATGTTGCAGCATCTCCAGGGTCTTGTGATTTACATTCAGATGCTTGGCAACTGATTCATATTTATGATGGTCATAGTGTCCCAGGGTCATGTGAAGTGACCAAAACCTGCTGCAACCATCCAGCAGACAGGGGGGAATAAAAACCAAACACCCCCCACCCCACCCCTGCTGCCAATCCTCAACAGAAATGCTCACAACAATGAAAAACTCAGATAGGAGGAAGAGCACGTCCGGGCGGACAGGCAGGTCTTGCTCGGCTGTGGCTTGGGGGGCACTTTTTTCAGTGCCATTGTAACATTGAACAGTCACTAAGCGAACTGTTGTAAGTCAAGGACTACCTGTACTTTATCACTTTTTCCTTTTTTTTTTGGTCATCAAGTTTTTGACACCTTGCTAGGCGACTGGTGGTACTCGGATATTGCCATGTCCTAAAAGTGGTACAATGAGTGAAAAGGTTGAAAAGCCCTGGTGTAGAACTCAAAAAAAAAAAACCCTTCAGGTGAAACCTTAAGAAATATAGAAGAGACCATTAAATTTGAGTAGAGAAACTCCAATGAGTAAGATTATGTGAAAAAAAAAAGATGCATGAAATTTGCTGAAAAAGATAGTTGGGTAGATGTGCACCTATGTATACAGAAAGAGAAAACACTGCTGGAAAAGATGGATACAAGCAAACTATATCTCATTAGACTTCATGAAAGGAGCAGAGGTTTTCATAATATTTATATGAACATTTATTTAAACATCAGAGACTTTCAACACATATAGTTTTAAATGTAACATTTCCCAGACATTAGCTGCAGATTGTCTAAACTAATTCCCTCTGTTCACACCATATGTGGAACAATGAGTGAGATTTTATAGCATAGTTCTCATTTTCAGTTTTTTTACTGGGTGTTTAAAATCACACACATATATGTTGGCAGAGTAAAATAGTGTTAGCTATACAATTGCACCACTGGAAACTATGTTCCTTTTCAACCTTAAAAGGAAATTTTTAAAGTTCCAAAACTGAGTCCAAAAATAGAGAGAAAAAGAAATTTGTGCCAAGTTTGTGGGTAGTTATCTTTTTTCCACTCTTTTTGTTTAATTTAAAAAGGCTTTTAAGTGAAACAATGTTACCAACACTTTTCATTAAACACCAATAGCTGGAGCCTAAGCCCATGAACTTGCAAGCTTATGCTTTCTTTAAGTGAGAATAAGTCTACTGAATTCAGTGTGATTTGTTTCTGACATGCTGCATGTTAACTCTGTATTGTTCTAAAGCATACATAATTTTAGGGAAGTTCCTTTCTTTATCAGTATTTATTTAAGAAACTGTTATTCTATCATTCCACTTTTTGGTACTAATCAGAAGGCTAAGAAGTAACACCAATAAAAGAATAATGAAATATAATTAAACATTAAACATTCCAGAACAACGGTACAAACTAGAACACCATACCTCCTCATTCTTCATTGCAATGTACAATAACCTAAAATCGGATGATTTAATATATACTCAAATTTAAATTTAGTAACAGCCACCACTCTAGTGTCAGAAACCAGGATTTTATGCTCCTGCTGAAAGGGCTTCATGCCATCTCTATGACCAGATTTGTCACTGTTCATTTCTAGAATTAGAATGCAGCCCTAGGTTTCTAAATGACCCTGCCAGAAGTATTGTCTCATACTGAATCCTTGATACTAGCCAGGTCTTGAAATTCATCTTCATTAAACCAATATGTTTCATTCTGTCAACTTTGTAAAACCTCACAGTTTCTGGAATGTTAGCCGCACCTGTTTCTGGAGGACACGAAAGAGGGAAGAGAAGCCCTCTCCTCATGGTACAGAGTGGTACATTGAAAGACCAGGCAGTATCCTCATATGAGCCCCGGGGAAAACTCTCCCAGCAAAACACCTGCCCAAGACCAGTTTTCCTAGGTGAGGTCATATATGCTGTGTCAATTTGGTTGACTGAACCACAGTCAAAACTGCCATGCAATAATTATATCCTGCTTCTCAATATAAACTTGATAAAATGTTAAATAGGAGGTTAATGAAGCCCATTATAGAAGAATGCATATCCTTGAGAAGTTTTTAAATTACCTAAATCAAATAGAATTCTGCAAGCTAGAAATCACCACTTTTAATTTGCAATAAAGCTATTTAATTTCCAAGACACCTGTTTTATGAGATTGGAACACAGCACGCGCCAAACATTTTTACAAGAGCATACAGATGAAGAACTACCCTCAAACTACAAGTCCAGATCTCGGAGTATTGAGACTCATTATTGTAAGAGTTTTCTTTGATCTGCTAGATAGGATAGAATTGTAACTGTTCAAATTTCAAGCTTGTGGGACTGTAGTCCAGCCTGAAACTGGACTGAAAAAGATCTAGATATTATTTCTTCCGAGATGGCCTGCAGTTGTTTTGCCACCGCCTTGGTTAGAAAACAGGAGTAAAAGAAAATAATCTAAGCTGTGTGGGTTTTTTTCAGAAGGAATACGCCATTACCATTTTCATGTCTGACAGTACCTCTCCCCTATTGAGGAATAATTGAATGAACATGAAAGTTTTTCTCCCTCACTAGCCAAGAGAGAGCAGGATCAATTCTTCCAAAAGATGTTCTTCCCCTATCTTTTGGATACAAGCCTTCTGGAATATTCCTTCCCTACTTTATTTTGGTTTGGAGATATGGGTACATTTAACACTGTAGATTATATTTCCTAGCTTAGAATGTTTAGGGACTGTATACTCTTTAAATTCCTTTCCTTACCCTTTTTTTCCCAAGTGCTTGAACTGCCAAAACTTTTCTCAGAGAACAGACCTCCCAATTTGTTTGTTTTTTCTTTTTTTCTTTCTTTCACATACATAGGTCAAAGATCATTTTTGATCATTACTCACTATAGTGAAAGGCTGTTTTAACACCTTTTCTGAAATATGAAATTTACTTCATATGTCAAGAGAAAGTAAATCCTTAATGGCATGAAGAAGTCAGGAACAAAGATTATTAAAAGGATTTGCAAAGGAATTCAAAATTAAGAGGCACAAGTAGGGAAGTGTACCATCTACTAAATACCAATGCACAATTCTTATTCTCCATATAATGTCCTGCTGAATTCCTGCTAAAGGCAAACTAGGGCAGCAGCCATATTAATGTACTATTTCCAATTTCTTGAAAGTGTGGGATGAATTACACATCTAGAGAGAAAACATAAATGGAATTGCATACTACTTAGTTTTTAGTGGTGACTAAGGTATTTTATACAAGAGACAATTTAGAGTAGTTGCTTAAGGTATCAGTCTAGAAATTGGGAGACTCTGAGTTCTATTTAACCTTAGACACAAAACCAGCTGATGAACTTGGGGCAGTCATTTTCTCTCAGCCCTAGGAAGGAGGCAATGGCAAACCACTTCTGAAATCTTGATAAGAACACTGTAGTTGCCAGGAGCCAAGACTGATTTGAAGGCACACACACACACATACACACACAAAAATAGAAAAATGTATTGTACACAGTTTTACTCTTATTTACTTTCAAATAAATCAGTGCATAGTTCTTAAGGCCAGATATGCTTCCCTCAAACCCCTTATTTAGAAGTGTTTTAGTATGTTATATGAACTGAGTTAACATTTTCCCTTTTTTTCTGGACACTTATATAAGGAAAGCTTATATAAGAGCATAAGCAGGTCAGGCCCCTGGCCCATCTAGTCTGGCAGTGTTCTCACAAGGGCAACCAACTGAATAAAGCTCACTAGTCTCCCAGCAGGTGACCTTCAGAGGCAGTCACAACTGCCATCAAGGCTAATAAACATTGACCCCCATGAGTTCCATGAATTGGTCTAGCTCATGAGTGTCCAATTTTTTTGTTTCCTGGGCTACAGTGAGTGGAACTGTCTTGGGCTGCATATAACATATATAATATACTTAATGTATATAAAATCACATAATAATGTTAAAAGTTTACAATCTTGGGCTGCATTTCCTAGCTGTCCATGGGTTGAACATACCTGGTCTAAGTCTTTTTTGAAGCTAGCCAAGCTTCACATCTTGTGGTAGCGAATTCCAAAGCTGAATTACAACATGTATTTGTTGAGCATGAACAATCAGATCCACACGTGAAGAGTTCAATTAGCTATTTTATTGCTCATGCCTACAACACAAAATCTTGTGTATTGGTGGTTTGCATCTGGACCAGATTATAGAAGGTTCAGTAGCATTCAAGAGGGGTCAGACCCTGCCCTCTTGCACCTATGTAGAGATTCCAGACTAATTCCATACTGGACTCCTGCCTCTGGCGCAACCGATCTCTCTGACAGTGTTGTGTAAAAAATATATTTTTTTGTCTCTCCTGATTCTTTTAGATTTTAATTTCACTGGGTAATCTCTGCATCTAGTATTTTGGGACGGGGAAAATAGCTTCTTCTTTTCTACTTTATCCATATCATCCATCAAATCCTTTCTTAGTTGCTTCCTTTCTAGACTGAAAAGTTCCAAATGTCACAACTTTTCCTAATAGGGAAGCTGTTCCAGCCTCTTGATCATCTTATTTCCTCCTCTGAATCTTCTTTAGTTCTATTGCATCCTGTTTGAGGTGTTGTGGCCAGAAATGCGCACAATATTCCAGATGCAGTCACACCATTGATTTATATAAATTGATTTATATAAAATCCTGCCATCTCTATTTTCAGTACCATTTCTATTATTCCTAACATGCTGTGGATCTTTTTTTTTTACAGTAAATGAGCATTGTGTGACACCTTCATTGAACTGTTTATCATTAATATAGCAGAGGTCAATTAGACCAAATGTGCCTAAAGAGACACGGTAGCATACTTTCCCAACTTTGGTGACTTCCAGATGCATTGCTTTCAGTGCTCAGAACTGCTCAGTCAGCAGGGCTATTACTAAGAATTCTAGGATTTGAATTGCTGAAAGTCTGAAAGAGTGGGCAAAGGAGGTAAATTTTCTATTTTATTTGGATATCATAATCAGATGTTCCTCATCTACCATATATGTGAAAGGAGCAAAAGTGTGAATGAACAAAACATGAACTATTTTATTAAAATATTACAAGTGACCAACAAAATACTTTCCCCCAAACAGAATGATGGTGGCTTGTTTTACACACTCACAACAACATACTTTATTTTAATTCCAAATTTCTTAACACAATGTAGGATCCTAATGATTTTCCATTAAGTCCTTAGCTCTGCACATTAATAATGAATCCTTGTTCTTGTATGGACCACCCAGGCTGATGGAGCCTTACTTCAGATAGTTTTAGAACTGGATCCATGGGAAGAAAGAGCATGGTTCTGGTTTAACTGTGAAACATTCAGGCTGGAGAAGTTCAATTGAAATTCATGCTAGGGCAAGGCCAAGACATTTGCTTGGAGCCGCAGGCAAAATGGCACATTCATTCCCCATCCCACTTACCCTGCTGATTAGATTGGTAGTTGAATGTTATTTATAAATTGGTGGGGAAAGAATCTAAAGACTGTAAATTAGTTTAGAGAGTTAGCCTAGTGAATCTATGCAGGCTGCATAGAATATTCCTCTTTGTTTTCTTGAGTGCTGTTGTCCCTGCTAACTTGGTAAATTGCTAACTGGAGGGACAACTTCATTCAATATAACAACAGAGTTGTTTATGACCCAGGCAGTACAGAAAAGTATTTTTAGCCTGAAATATTTATGGAATTTTGTTTTGCTGGTAATTTGTATTCTTCAGGTTTCATTAAGATAATTTAACTTATTTTAATAATATCTAGAATATAATTATATAAATAAATTTATGATCTGCCTATGTGCTGAAGTTGTAGAGGAATATCATGTACAGCCAAGAAAGCAAACAATGGATAACTGAACAAAATCAATCCAGTGTTTCACTTAAGGTACAAATGGCCAGATTCAGATCATCCTTTGGACACATATTGTGAAGACCTGACTGTCTGGAAAAGGGTCTAATGCTGGAAAAGAAGGAAGGAAAGAGGATGACCAGCAACAAGGTTGTAATAATAATGATAAAGTTGGAAGGGACCTTGGAGGTCATCTAGTCCAACCCCCTGCTCAGGCAGGAAACCCTATACCATTTCGGACAAATGACTGTCCAGTTTCTTCTTAAAAACTTCCAGTGTTGGAGCATTCGCCGCTTCTGGAGGCAGGTTGTTCCACTGGTTAATTGTTCTAACTGTCAGGAAGTTTCTCCTTAGTTCTAGGTTGCTTCTCTCTTTGGTTAGTTCCCACCCATTGCTTCTTGTCCTGCCTTCAGGCACTTTGGAAAATAGCTTGACTCCCTCTTCTTTGTGGCAGCCCCTGAGATATTGGAACACTGCTATCATGTCCCCCCTCGTCCTTCTCTTCGTTAAACTGGTCAGACTCAGTTTCAGTGGTCATTGGTCAGACTCAGTTTCAATAATGATAGGTTTATTGTTGAAAGATCTGAAAGACAAAGTTGGTGACAAATCATCATGGAGAAAATCTATCTATGTAGTTGCTAAGAGTCTGCACCAACTAGATGGGCACATAATCAAGAAGAAAATGGCCTGGAACAACTGGAAAATTGAGAAGGCTCCCTAACATCTGCCATTTGAAGCAGTTGCTTCATTCTGCTTTATGGTAGAGTTGGGCCAGCCTGGTAAGCTGAATGGTTTTGAATATAATGGCCTAGATTTATAAAGGCAAGCTAATCCTTACTCAAGTAAATCCTATTTTGATTTAGTGCATGCTGAGAAACAGGCAAGCACATATTTCCAGGAATACCAAGTAGATATTACTTTTCTTGTTTTTCAAACTCCATCTTAAAATCTACCTTTTCTGTAAATACTTTGACCAATCAACCTAGTTGTGTGCCCTAATGCATCTTAGTCTATAATTAACCTTATAACTGAAATAACTGCATTTTGCTTCTTGGTTTATTTGTATTGACTCTCCTTTTAGAACTGATTCACACAATGTATTGAACCATAATGTAGTTTTTCATATTTTGGTTTAGTAATCAATTGTAGCTCATTCAATTAATCATAGAAAAAGTTAACTATGTCTTTATATGATTCATGTGAAAAATTCTGATAAACCAAGTTTAATTTTGGATATTCATCACTGAATATTGCTGATAAAGACAGCTGTCTGAACCCCTCGATTCATACATCATACTGACCAAGACTGGAGAGTATTTGGTTTTGGCACCAACTGTAGTTTCTAAAATATGGCTCAAGGCTTAGCATGTGGAATGAACCCAGGCAAATGTGGTTTATTCACTAAGTCATGGTTAAATAACCATGGCTTTATGCAAATCTAGCCAAGGTAGACAATAATGAACAATCATTTCATATAAGGCAATTACGTACATTTCAGTTCCAACCTGAGAAGTCAAGAAGGAAGTTTGTCTGTAATTGCCAAATGTTTCTTGCCTGCCTAGTTGTAATTTACAAAGGAAATGACTTGGCATGTATCCTCTTAACTCATTAAAATGATGCAGTTGAAACATTAAGTAGAAATCATGGCTATTATGGGATAGTTATTTCCTGAAGGCATTATCCACAAATCTGAAAGGGCGCCATTATCTTATGAAACTGCTCTTCGCAAAGCTCTTGATTCTGAAGAGAAGCCTTTTCCCTTTTAATAGGACACTGAATTGATGGCATTGACCTTTTTGAATGTTTAATCTGTTGTTGGGAATGAGCAATTTGTGCAACAAGTTTTAACATCCTTTCAATATACACAATGCTCCATTTTCTGTTCAACAATAACATTAGCTCTTAGGGGAGAAAGGAACCTGTTTTGACCAGGGAGCAAGGAGGGCTTGAATATTTTATCCACGGGTGGTATATATTTTACCACCCACCATTCATGTGAATCATTCAAGGAACAGAAGCCAGAGAGTTGCAACAAGGATCTTAAGTGAAAGCAAACCCAGAGCATACTTCTTTGTGGGGGATTAAGCATTTCTCGGTATGCTTCTCCTGTACAAAAATCAGTACAGGCTGCCCCAAACACTCCTACTCTGTGGGCTGAAGCATAATAAAGCTGAAAATTCCTGAAGCCTGAGGAAATTCATAAGCCAAATGTGCTGCATTTTAGAACTTTTTACAACTGCCCTTGTTCCACCTACAGTGAAGTAGAAATACAAAACAATATTTTCTGCAAGGAAGAGTTTCTTTGTTGCTTGCAAGGCTTCTGGATCCAAGTCTGATATTTCTCAATTTTGCCCCTCAACTTCTTTCTCATTCTGGAACAACTGCTAGTCATAAATCTTCTAGCTAGTATGGTATGAGAACTCTGGGTGTGGCAATCCTAAATCTATCTGGATGCTAATGTAATTATCTTAATGGCTGAGACCTGTCTATATCAAACAGTGGTATAATATTTCAGATGTGGACCAGGACCAAGGAAATCCAAATTTAATTCTCCAGTGGACCAAAGAGCTTCATGGATTATTTTGGACCAGAGATTATTTTTCAGTCCCACTTCCTTCACAAGGTTGAAAAGATAAAATTTGGAAAACTCTGATGCATGCTGTTTTGAATTTGCAGAGAAAAGGCAAAATATAAATTTTGAGTATGTCTGTCAGCTTCTGCCACGTGTAATATCTGCCCCAGTAAAGTTTGTTTATTATCAATTCCAAGACATTTTTCCCAAATGCCACCATCATGATAATTAGCTGGTTTTTAATCATGTGGTTGTGAATTATTGCTGCTGCAATTTTACTCACTATGGGAATGCAAATGCTGGATTCAAAGTGTAAAATTGCATGGAGATTACAAAAATTGCAACACATTAGATAACAGTATAAAGTGAAATAATATATAGTAATGAAGCAAATATTTGCAGAAAATTATGCATATTTTTGCCTACCAGCAATTTGATTACATTTAATTTTGTATTAGTTCTGCAAAGCTATTTTGGATTTAGGGCAAAATTAATTAAAACCATAATAAATTTATAAGTTTTTTTCTTTGAGGAAGGTATATAATCATATCAAGTAGTTTCCCAAAATAAACAATAAATTCTCAGCACATTATTTCACAGTGGTTTATTTTTTAAGTTTTTTGGGGGGTTTTCTTTTTTAATTTCAATGGAAGAGAACTCTTATAAACATTTGAAGACACAAAAGTCTTGGAAAAAGATGGCCAATCGTGAATTTCATACTGTTCTCTGCCTCCTAGTGGACAAAGCCCCTATTTCTCACTATGCTGTCAATGAAGAAACTTATTTTCATTCCTCCTAAATGAAAGTATCTCAAATACAGTGGTTCCTATTTTATTCTCTACAGAATTCATCAAACATGCTACTTTCTTCTCCAGTGACGTCATGATTGGATTGCACAATTCCTGCCCCAAAAACAGTTTATTGGATTTCATTGACACTACTTGAGGTCTATTATAGGAGAGGCATGCTAGTTTATCTACCTCATCAGCCACCCTAACTACTCCATGCATCTGATATATACCGTAAATTGCAGATCATTAAAACTTCTGTCTTTATATAAAACCTGTATGTTGAAAAGATGTTCCCAGATTCCTTCTGGTTACTAGAAATCCAACTTCTCTTCCTTTAACTCTTCCAGAATTTCTTCTCTTGAGGAAACATTCATCCTTGCTTGTTCATACATTTCTGGCAGATGTTATAAGCCATGTTAGGCAAGGATCCAAGAAAGAGATGCTAAGCTAAATCACTCAGAATACCCATGTCTGTTTTTTCAAAATGTAACGAGCATGGCCAAAGGAGCCTCTGACACAAGATGAATCTGAACTAAACTTGAGGAAGTATTCAATCAAGAAGATGAAAGCTATTCTATTCTCAGGTGCAAGGCTAAAGGTTTACTGTGTTTGTTTTTTAGTCTGCACTACATGAAGTTTGCCCAAGTATTTCAAATAGATTTGCATGACTCTTCTGTACAAATGCAGTGCCAAGTCACATAAACACAGTAGTTAATAACCTAAGGCACCCAGGACCACAGTGAAAACAATAATCCATATAATAAAAAAATAACTACCGCAAGCTCAAAGAAACAAAAAAATGTGGCTGGAGTTTTAAAGAATAATACTGTTCAGATCACACTTCATAAAATAAAGATCATTATTTGCAATTTGTAATGACTAGGTTCATACATGTTAATATAAAACAATTTACACTTTGGTTTAGTGCAATGTACGAACCTGGACCTACTACCAAGACAAAATTGCCAAAAAAGGGCATGTTTTGTCTTAAAACCACTGATAAGACTATGCACTAGATGGTACCTAGAGCCATGTTTACTAATAGCTTCCAGATGTTCCAAACACCTCCCACAATTCCTTACCATGATGTTGAGAAGAGGAGAATTAAACATTAAGCTAGAGTAGTTTGTTATATTCCCAGGTTTTATATATTGTTCTTCTGTGATTTGTTGGATTATGGCTGCTTTATGCTGCTGCTCAGAATTAGCTTGGATTGGGGTGGTTTATAAGTCTAGTCATGTCATGTCATGTTATAAGTCTAGTCATGTTATTTTTGTTGTTTGTTTTGTTGTTTTAATGAGCACCACTTTTAATGTATAAGAATTTGAATTATCCAAATAAATGTATACAACATGATATTCTACGGAATTTGGAAGTTATCTACTCTACCAAGTCTAAACAAAGTTTAAATTATTTTATACATTGTTTCATCAAACGGTTGCCTCTTCAGTGATATAAAGATTAGAATTGCAAAGATGTTGTTTCAGTGATGAACTCTAAAGCTCAAAACCAATAAACAACCAGGCAATTAAAAGTAAAATGTCTGCAAGAAAACAACCAAGCGCAGAGAGCATTAAGGACTTCACAGTTCAACTCTAAGCTACAGATATTCTCTCTTGGAACTAAAAGTCAGTTCCAAACATTCATTGAAACGGGTCTGTTTTATAGATCTACAGGAAGCTTCCTATTCCTGCGCTTAATGTAAAAAAGCAGCAACCCAAAAAATAAATAAAACCCCAACATACGGTAATTATTTGTCAAGATTCCCCTTATATCATTGTATCTATTAGGTTGCAGAAACCAAACTAATACTGCATCACTTTTTTTTTGTGATTTCAGCAGTCATTCTGGATGTTCAATTAAATATTTATTTTATAAAGCTCTGGCTTCCCCATGCAAAATAAAAATAAAATAAAATAAAACAACTGTGCAGTTCACAGAACAGCAGCATAGTTCTAGTTCACAGAGAGGTCAGGTAATGTAAGCAACTGATTGATTCAAGAGCTTCTGAATGTGTTCTTTTGTTTATACCATTGCCAATATCTCCCATAGTGGAGAAACTTGTTTCTAATTAAACAGCCATGCCACAAAATGAGATGCAGAGGAGGGCAAAGATGCCTTTGGCTGTGCTTTCCCATAGTTGAGAGGGTTACTTACTTTTATGAAACTACAAAGCTTTTTGCTTTCTTTTAGCCAAATTATAACTGGAAAGGAGATTACTATATACTCTTTCCATAAAAGAAAAGAATTAGGGTAAGGAAACTTGGGGCTTTCCATGTGCAAAGCATGTGCTTTATTGCTGGTCTATTGATATTGTCTTCTACTGTAAGTCCTTTCCTTATTGCTTGAATTGTATTAGCTGGATTGTTGCCTTACGAGTTCTAAGAAATTTGGAAAAAGAGAAGAGGAAAATGGGATGTGATTTCATTCAGCTAGTTTCTCTTTAAGATTGGCAAAATCCAGCATTGCCTTACCATCTCAGGATGGCTTATTATAGTGGTCACGGTAACTTTGTAATTCAAGTTGTTCCTGAATACTGCATCAATTTTGGCCTAATATAACTTTAATCAGGTCCAAACATCATGGCTACTGTTTAATGAAATGATGTCTTTAATACTGCACTAACTTTGGAAGACTACGTTACACCATTCACCAATAATTCATTGCTATGTTACATTAGCAAGTTCTAGAATCATAGATAAAAATGTTAAATCTATAACAACTATATACCCTTGTTTGGAAAAGTAATGTGTACACTTATAGCAGGAACAGTTATATGGACTTTCTCCATTTTCACTGTTTGAATAGAAGAGGTGCATGTATTGGGTAACATTATGCTCTTAGTATAGCTGTTTCAAACTTGTCCAAATATGTTGGTCTTTAATGTATGGCCAATATGAACTTTTGTCCTCCTAACTGAGAATTTATTTATTTGGCTTTTATCCTGCCTTTATTACTTTGTAATTACTTTATAAAGTAATTCAACATAATACTCCTTCCTCCTCTGCCTTTTCTGCTCAACAACAACCCTGTAAGGTGGGTTGGACTGCGAGTGACTGGCCCAAGGTCATGCAACTGCCTTTCATGCCTAAAGTCGGATTAGAACTCACAGTCTCCTAATTTCTAGGTCAGCACCTTAACCACTATACTAAAGTAGCATGAATAGACCCAAAGTCCAATACATCTAGATTTCACTGCGATGGAGGTTGTTTATGGCAGTCAGCAATATACTGTAGCACACCTAGAATATTTAAAAAGAGATATGAAAAATATAGGAAGGAGGATTCAAATATACATTGTAACTCAAATCTTGAGATTGATGGATCTGTAAATGTTGTAATAAGCACTTTATTCTTTGCCCCACCTGGTGGCTAATTGTATAATTCAACAGGCCTTCTAAGAATGAAGTGCCTTGTCTGAAAACGTGCCTAAGCATCTTGCCAAGTACAAAGTCAAGATATGTCAACAACATAATGGCCCTGGAATGACATGAATCTTTTTGGAAAATTAAGTCTGACATTAATGTATATTACAAGCAGGAAAATAATTCAAAGGCAACCTTATTGTCTTATGCATGCTCAATCCTAGAGATGCTGGCCAACTGTTAACAACTTTGAACCTAATTTTGGGTTTATTTGATACCGTTGGACTTGATTTTAGAAGAGCCCAACCATTGCTGAATGACAAATAAAAAAAATATTCTCAGAAGTCAGGCAAATTTGTTGAGTTTCCAGTTTCTGGAGGAAAAATAAATTATTACTTAGCAGGAAGGCACTAACACGAAACCCAAGATATAGTATCAATTTTACATTTGATCTCACCAAGCACTTAAAATATCATGGGATTTCTGCATAGTACCTCTTTTTCCAACTTTGACTAAAGTAAACTCAAAGCTCTTACACACTCATGCATTGGACAGAAATGTCCAAAATAAATGCATGTAGATTCTGTTCAGCCGACATTCTGTTCAAGATTGAACACTGTGGCAACAGAGAAAGAAATGTTCCTATTACTTCTTCAAACACTGAATTCACATATTGTATTACGGCTTAGTTGTAACTTTCCTAATATGGGCACTCAGACTCATTTGTGCTTCTGTTCCTTTTCTAAAGTATTCAGCCAGTCCTCCTAATTTTGCATCAATCACATACTCAATAATAACCCTCTCAACTCCTAAATCTAGATCTTTAACAGAAATATTGAACTTTAACTTACACATGACGTGGATCCATTAATGTCTACTTTCTATTTGCAGCCATTCAGCCAATTATTAATCCAGCTAACAGATGTATAATCTAGTCCATACAGTGTACATTGTTATAAATGAGGATACTAAGATATTTTTTCATACGTTTTGCTAAAGTCAGAGTACATTATGTGCATGACATTCCACAAAACTGTTGCACTAGTAATTCTTTTAAAAAGAGGTACAAACAGATAATTAACAGGCTGTTCTTGTTGATTTTTATTTTCTATCTAACTGCAACAAATACTGTATGTTAGTTAAGAATCTACTCAAGAACCTTGTGCTGTATAGAAATGAAGCTGACAGGTCTATAATTTCCCAGGTCCTCTTTCTTCATTTTTTGAAACATAAAGAAAATACTTGGTCTCCTCCAAGGACTTCATCAGTTCTCCAGAAGTTCTCATAGATTACAATTACCTGTTCTGCAATCATCCTCAGGAGTTCCTGCAGTACCCTAGACTATAATTCATCTGGTCCTGGAGCCTTGAATTCATTAAAATAGGCTTTGATCCTCTTTGTCAGTCCCGAACTACAGCTTTCTCCTTCCACCAGTGATACAGTAATGGCCAGCTAAGGCTTTATATGCTTTGTCAGAGAAGATAGGTATAAAGTACTAGAAAAGACAGCAGTATAAATTGTATAAATAAATAAGAATCTTGCTTTGACTTATAACCAGCAAACTGCAAAGGTTTTTACAGCATGTTATCTCTGCTTAAAAGTAGGTCATAAAATTCTGCACCGTGGTAAAAAAACAGCCTCATGTGATACCCCAATTAAGTTATCAAAACATAGATGTCTGAGTTAAGATATGTCAATTCTGAAGTTCTGATGGTGCCCCCCACACACACAATCATTGACTGCGTTTTGGCCATTCAGCACCCGGCCCACAATTATTGCTATTTTGCAACATCCCATGGTCACATGACCACAATTTATAACCCTTTTGTCAAAAACAGGCATTTACTTCTGGTTTTCAACAAAAGCTCCCCATTACAAACAATAGTTGCTGAATGATCACTGCAGAACAGATCATAAAATCAGGTCAGCCAAATGATGACCTGCTTTATGACCATCAAGACTTACATCTGTAATTGCCAAGCTCAATTATGGTCATCAGTCAAGGACTGCCTGGACCAGGGGTAGGCAACCTCGGCTCTTTTATGACTCTTTCCTGACTCAGGAATTCTGGGAGTTGAAGTCCATGAGTCATAAAAGAGCCGAGGTTGCCTACCCCTGGCCTGGACAGTATGTTAGAAATGTAGTGGTATTGGAAATACAGTACCTAATTTAGAATTAGGAAGTATGTGGTGCTTTTAGATCACAGCAGTTACTGTATATTTGATGTTATGAAGCATAAAATAACCAGTGACGTTCCAAAGAATGGAGAAACAGTTGTCAATAAATAACATTAAATGACACAGAACAAAATAATTTGTAAAAAATAATTACGTTTTATAAGGCAAGCACTGTAGTGAACAATCAATCTCAGAGGATCATACAATTTGCCCAATAGTATCTTATATTTTATTTTACAAAAAGTTACAAATACTTTGCGCATAATATCACACATGCATTGTGTATTGATAGTATTGCTTTTTCCACAGCTTAGCAACAGGATGGAAGAAAAGCACTCTAAGGTTATGAGATATGGGTAATATTTTGCACACATTTTACCAAACAATTTTACTAAACTTTTGATTAATCTTTCAGACAAAAAACAGACATGTGTATATTGCTTGTACAGTTTGTTTCTGCTGCATATGAACCAGACTACAGATTGTATCATGTTGGACAACCACAAATCTTGTTTTCTGTTTCCTGCCCAGACATGATTGTCATTAATGAATCATTTGTATGTTAAAGTAGGTCAATTTTGTTTTCCTTTTCTCTCAAATTATCATTTCTAGACAGTTGTGTTTCTGATTTTTCATAACAAACATAAATACAGAAAGATATTTTCAGCCTCAGTGCTGTTCATCATGAAAATAATTTTTATGCTTTTGGAGTTCCAGATTTTTCACTGCAGAGCAGCTCTATATAGCTAATCCTTTCAAAATAAAGTAAGCATGAAAATGAAGACTCTACATAACAATCACAAGACAGCCAGATGGTATATTTCCAACTGGGAAACATCTGACCTTAAATATGAGGGACATGACAAAATGTTCTGTGTTATCAGAAGCTATAAACCAATTCTGACAACCATTTGTAGAAAGTGGTGTCAATATATATCATTACAGTGACCGTGTATGACCAGGAATTTATATAGAAAGTGATATGACATTTCTCTACAACCAGACAGGGATTCTGGTGGTGTACAATAAAATGTTAAAATATAAAACAGCATATATAAAAATTAGAAATCTAAAAAAAAGTTAAGACAAGGCAAGAGATTAAAACTAGTTAAAAGGCAAAGGAGGGGCCTTTTCAGGGAACTAACCAGCCTTTTTGGAAGGCCAGGAGAGTGGGGCCTGCCTCACCTCCTGGAGAAGAATATTTTCATAAGGCAGTGGTAACAGCAGAGAAGGCTCTCTAAGTGACGAAGTCTGCAACATACATTCCTTGCCTGACCAGGTAGGATGGGCTGATGCAAAGGGACAAAGACAATTCTATAGATAGCCTGGTCCCATGCCATGTAGAGCTTTATAGGTCACAACTAATACCTTGAATTGGACCCAGAAGCAAATCGGCATCCAATGCAGCTCACAGAGCAGAGGTGTTGCATTTGCGTTTCTTTGGGTGCCTAAAATTGCCCAAGTGGCTGCATTTTGTACCAGCTGAAACTTCTGGATACTTTTCAGTGATAGCCCCATGTAGACTACATTGTAATAGTCCAAACAGGAGAAGACCACAACATGACTGACTGAATAGAGAGCCTCCCTATCCAGGAAAGGATGTAACTGGCATATAACACAAAGCTAAGCAAAGGCCTTCCTAGCCACAGCTGTCACCTGCTCTTTGAGGAAGAATCATGAGCCATGAGGACCCCCCAGTTACACACCGGGTCTGTCTGCAGTAGTGCAACCCCATCCAAGACCAAAGATGATAAATTCCTGGATACAGAAGGGACTATCCACAGCTGCACCATCTTACCAGGATTCAGTTAAAGTCTGGCCCCCACAGTCTCCTGGCACCACAAAGGGATGTCCACTGCATCGCTCACTTCATCTGGGATGGAAATATATATTAATCGGTTTACTGGTAATATCTCATCTTGTGGTGATGGATGATCTGGCCCAGCAGTTTCGTGTAGATGTTAAAAGGAGCAGAGAGAGCTCCAAGACTTGTGGCACTCCACAAAGCAGGTCTAGAGCTGGACTCTCTAGGATTGACCTCAGAGGAAGGAAGGAAGGAAGGAAGGAAGGAAGGAAGGAAGGAAGGAAGGAAGGAAACCAGCACAGAAATGTGCCACTCACCTCCAACTCCCTAAGTCTTCCCAAAAAGATACCATGGTTGATGATATCAAAAGCGGCTAAGAAGTCAAGAAGTTCAAGGAAGGATGCACCACCCCCATCCTGCTCCCACCAGAAATAATCCATGAATGCACCCAATGCCATTTTAGTACTACAGGATCAAACTGTTCCCAAATAACTGGGTAAGTTATCTTGGCATCTCCACAGGACTTGTACCACATTTGGTATCCAACTGGGAATGAATGAAAATTCCTCTGCACGATCATATAGATAGGCCTCACAGTCAACTTGGGCATGGTGGCAGGATCTGTTCAGCACTCGCTCTCAGCACAAATAGAGCCCTCGACTTACAACTATTGTAAGTCAAGGATTATAACAAGTAATTCTTGACTAAACTGTTTAATGATGATTCAAAGTTACAGGGGCCTTGGAAAAAGTGATTTATGACGTGTCCTTGAAGTTATGACCATTGCATCGACCTCAAAGTCACCTAACTGCAATTTGCATACTTGGCAAATGGCTAACATTTACAATGGGTTGCAGTGTGTAGCGGTCAACAATCACAATTTGCGACTTTCTCAGCTGATTTCCAAAAAGTGATGTCAATTGGGGAAGCTAGATTTGTTTAATGATGGAGGTAAAAAAAATGGTAATAAAATGATCATAAAATCATATCTGGTTATGTGATGACTTGCCTACTGACTACATCAGGTAATCTGAGCCAATAAAGGAATATTCCATATTTGCTCAGCTTTATGTTGTCACAAAGTGCCTTTGGATTTTTTTCTGCATTACAAGTAGGCGGTTAGCATTCTGGAACTCAATCACAGTGGTAGGACTACCCACAATTGAGAAGTCAATGTGGTGGGCAGGACCATAGATTGAAGTCCTGTCCTTTTGTATGTGCGCATGAACCTGGGTTAACCTCTCAGGCGATTTGCCTGGGGTCAACATTTTCATTCTCTTTCAACACAGTTAAATTTAAATGGATAGATAGTGTGTTTCATGAGAACTTTGAACTTCTTTAGCAAGTGCCTTTAATTGTAAGTTAATTTAATTTTAAACAATGTATTTTAATTAATGCCTGTGCATTTTACTCGTTCATTAAAATGTCTATCTGTGCCTTTAACATTAAGTAAGCTGACCTGGAAAAAATCTGTTTTTTAAGACAGGCATAGAAATAAATAAGCCAAATACCTTTCTCCATAAAGCATCATAAAGACAAAAGAGCCAATACAATCCTAGGCTGCATTAATAGAGGGATAGAATCAAGATCATGTGAAGTATTAGTACCGTATTACAAAGCCTTAGTATGGCCACAGTTAGAATACTGCGTCCAGTTTTGGTGCCCACAATATAAAAAAGATGTTGAGACTCTGGAAAGAATACATAGAAGAGCAACAAAGATGGTTGGGGGGTGGTGGATTGTGGCTAAAACATACGAAGAACAGTTACAGGAATTGAGTATGTCTAGTCTAGAGAAATGGACTAGACGAGATGTGACAGCAGTGTTCCAGTGTTTAAGGGGCTGCCACAAAGATGAGATGTGCAAGCACCAGAAGGCAGGACAAGAAGCAATGGATGGAAATTAATCAAGGAGAGAAGCAACCTGGGACTAAGGAGAAATTGCCTGACGGTGAGAAGAATCAATCAATGGAATGGCTTGACTTAAGAACTTGTGGGTGCCCCATCACTCAAAGCTTTCAGAAACAGCCTTGACAGCCATTTGTCTTAAAATCTTATAGGCTCTCCTGCTCCAGCAGGGGTTGGACTAGATGACCTCCAAGGTCCCTTCCAACTCTATTCTATTCTATTCTTTCACCTGCCATTTCATAAACACAGCCTGGGATCTGGCATATAGCCAGCCTGCCTGCCTTTCTTTCCCCGGGAAACTTAAAAGAGGGGTTTACTAGCAATCTCCCATGACCTCCAGTTCCGCGTAGCTACGACACCGCACTCGCCCACCGAAATAAGAATTGTAAATGCCACGGGAAGGGCAGGGATTATGGGCAGAAGGGAACCGCGTCTTGGAGGCGACCTTCTCCCCGCCCACCAAACGTAAGACCGTACCCGGAGCTTCACTTCTTTATTGCGGCTTCCCGGTTGCCTAGTGACTGGAGGCCTCGGTTCCTTGCCTGCTCTGGCCGGCGACCGCGGTAACAAAAACCGGAAGGGCAGGAATGCTGCTGCTGCCGCCGCCGGTACCGCCGCCCTCTGGGTGCCGGCCGCCGCGGGGGACCATGAGCGTCCCGGGTAGCTTCCGTCTCCCCAAGTTCTGCAGAAAGACGCTGCCTTTCGCCCCCGGGAGCGCGGCGGAAGGGCCGCTATGAGTAGCAGCCAGCAACGCCCCCGTCTCGAGCAACGCGGTGCGTGAGGGAGCCCGGCGGGAGCGGGACGGGGGGGGGTAGTTCGAGGGGGTCTACGCGGGGGACGGGCCGCCTAATGAAAGAAAGGGGAAATTCGCCAAAAGGGTTTGGAGTGGTAACCAGTACAGGGGTAACAATGAGGGTCTACCTTACAAGATTTTTAATAAAAAGAATGGAGGTGAAGTACAAGTAGTCCTCGACTTACGACCACAATTGAGCCCAGAGTTTATATTGCTAAGTGAAATTTTTTTTAAGTGAGTTATGCGCCATTTGTTAAGTGAACCGCTGCAGTTGTTAAATTGGTAACATGGTCGTTAAGTGAATCTGGCTTCCCCATTGACTTTACTTGTCAGAAAGTCGCAAAAGATGATCACGTGATCCCAGGAACTGCAAATCTCATAACTATGAACCAGTTGTCAAGCGTTTGAATGTAAATCACATGACCCTGGTGATGCTGCAATGGTCATAAGTGTGAAAAGTGGTCATAAGCCTTTTTCTTCAGTGCCGTTATAACTTTGAACGGTCACTAAATGAACTGTTGTAAGTCGAGGACAACCTGTAGTTGCACTTTATCATAAAACGGCACGAACCTATGAATACAGATGGAGAAATCACATGGGGCTCAGACCCAGATAGGCAGCTTCTGAACCTCCTTTTTGCTGCCCATCTGATCATATTTGGATAGTGGAGGCTTGCAACATTTTGAGGGAAGTACTGTATCCATGTTGCTTTCTTGTCCTGAATACAGTGTTTTGTATAACTTTTATAGAAAAAGAATTTTGGACAGGATTAAAAACTACAGAAACATAAGCAACATTGGAAGAGAAAAAGATATAAAGTGATGAAAAAATAAAAAGGAAGTGAAAAAAGAGAAAGAAAAAGAATTAAATAACCTTCTTTGCAGCCCTTGCAAACACAGTTATTACCATTATGTAACATGGTTCCCTTCTTCCCATAAACAACCCTTTTTAATCAGTAAATTCCCATATCACCACTTTACTTTTATCCATTTTCAGCAAAAAATCTGTAAAAGGTTTCCAATTTTTTATAAAGGTAGTTATAGTTCCTTCCTAAACAGATAGGTCAATATAGCCATTTCAGTAAACAAACTGCTTTCTAACCTCAGATTTTTTTATAGTCTCCTATCTAAGGACTAATTAGGTCTGACTTTCTAAAGACCAAGGAAAAATGAAACAAAATCCTTGCCCTGACTTATTGATATCATCTAACTTAACTGCTGCCCTCAGGCCCCTCCCAAACGCTAAGTGTAGCCCACTTTGGATAGTGAGATGAGCAGCATATAAATTTAATACATAAAAAGTAAGTAAAAATGTGTTGGACAGTTTGGAATGTGTAAGTCCAACTATTATGATATGTAAACCATACCTTCTGGTTTAGCAATGTCTGTGAGTCTAGTCATTTTCAAGAATCTACAGTTAAAACAAACCATGGAATAGAATACAATGTTTGAAACCAGTCAGAAACACAACTTTCATTGAACAACTTTCAAGGAAGACTGATTCTCAAAGTATAGCATGCAGGTAGTTCTCAACTTAAAACTATTTGTTTAGTGACCATTTGAAATTGCAATGGCACTGAAAAAAGTGACTTATGACCATTTTTCCAATGACCATTGCAGCATGTCCATAGTCACACAGTCAAAATTCATGCACTTAGCAACTGGCATGTATTTATCACGTTGCAATGTTCCAGGGACATGGGATCACGTTTGTGACCTATTGACAAGCAAAGTCAATGGGGAAGACAGATTCACTTAACCGTGTTAACTAACTTAACAATTGAGTTGATTCACTTAACAACTATGGCAAGAAAGGTTGTAA
This sequence comes from Protobothrops mucrosquamatus, assembly GCF_001527695.2. Classification (NCBI taxonomy): domain Eukaryota; kingdom Metazoa; phylum Chordata; class Lepidosauria; order Squamata; family Viperidae; genus Protobothrops; species Protobothrops mucrosquamatus. The sequence continues at coordinate 186,431 of NW_015386859.1, read as the reverse complement.
AATGGAGCAAAACTCACTTAACTGTCTTGCTTAGCAATAGAAATGTTTAACTCAGTTGTGGTCAAGGACTACTGTGGTGGACTGTAGCCTAAAAAGGCCAGATATTAAAGAAAAGAGATGACTATTTGCAGGAAATAATGTAATGCCAATGGTTAAGCATACTTTTTTTACTGTATTCACTTTATTTTACATAAAATTAATGCAAAAATAAATTTCATTTTGCCAGAATGAAGCTTGACAGAAACGAAGCTTTAGCAAAATCAGAATGAAAGTAACAAAACTGATTTAGTAAAGTATGAAAGTAATGTAAAAAGTTGGAGCACCAATTATTTGTAAGGGGCAAATGGTAATAGGAATAATTGTACTGCAAATGTTTATAATCATTAGGTTGACTTTTCATGTGTATAAAAATGTTATCATTTAGAAACAATGTTTATCATAATATTTGAGAATGCATGCAATAAAGCTGAATAATGGCAGATTCAGAACAAATTAAAAATTAACATTATTTTAAACAACTTTCTGCCAGAAAATGTACAAATTTAAATGGGGGTTAGGCAGGAGGATAACCACTACCTATACTAGTGTTTCTCAACCTTTAAAATACAAATACTTCAATTCCCAGAATTCCCCAGCTAACATGGTGTTTGGTTAGTTATTGTGAGAATAGAATGCCAGAATAGACTGTACTTCGATCTGTTCCTACTGGGTTTTTCTTAACAGCTATATTTTTCTGATAGATAAATTTAAAAAACTTTAGATTATACTGACTGACCATGGAGCCAAAAAAATGATATTGTCTAAAGTTAACAGAGTATAACTTTCTAGTTGAAGTAACTGAGCAAGAATATGGATGGCATGATTATGCAAATAAAGACATTGGGAAGCTTGAAATGTGGTTTGGGAAAATTGTTGATTTGGAGAATTTGAATGATAGCATTGATTGGAATACAAAATCCGAAAGTTAGAGCTTCAGCATTCTTTTAATTTGGTTGATTGCTTTATTTTGAACATTGTAACTTGAGGAAATGCTGTAATAGCAATGTAATCGTGCGAAAGATTGGTAACTGTACAGGTAGAACTACTATGTTTTGGTAAGATCCATCTATGTATTGAAACCAACTATTACAAATACGAAAGGCTGCTCCAAAAGAAACATCCATTTCCCTTCTCTTAGAAAAGCCAAGCCGAAAAATAAAAGTACCAGAGAAGAGGGGGTTTTTTTTCTCTCTCTCTCTCCTCTCCCATTCTTCCCCGCCCAGCTCAGTTAATAGCCCCAGACAGGCAGCCAAGAAACACTTAGCAAAAGAAACAATGTAGCGATAAGCGCTATCCTTGAATAAACAAAACAAAAACAAAAAAAAAGAGCTGACAAGATTGCCCTATATACACACAGAGAAACCAATAACAGGATTACCCCATACACGCACCAGAACCTATGACAGGATTAGCCTACACATACAAAAACTTCATCAAGTTATTTCCTTTCCTGGGTGATAGGATTAATCAATCCTCCTGACAGGAAAAACCAGGCTAGGAAATTAAGAACAAACTTCTTACAAATCTCATCAAGATTTAAAATAGAAAGAAAAGAGTATAAATTATACCATGTACTTAGGTGATTTTTACTAGCTAGTCTAGAACCCACTGCTGTGTCACTACGTTTTCTGGCTTCTGAATTAAAAACTACTTTCTGGCAGTTTGCTTTGTTTTGTGTCTATTTTTCTGTGCGCTGACAGCTTGTCCCCAGCTGGAGAAACAAACCTGAAAGCTTTTCTTTTTACAGTATATACTACTAAAACTTTAAACAGTTGCCAAACAAATGATTCATAAGTCAAAGACTACCTGTACATTAGAAACTGTCATTGTTGAATGCATTCAGAAATCTGCTAAGGAAATATTTCTGAAATGACCCAACAATGCACAGGTTGTCTAGCTGAAGAATATAACCAGGTGTAGTTCAGGTAGCTCCATAATTAACCATCCTCATATCTCAGTGCAGCTTTAAACATGTTCTTGTAAACATTAAAGCTGGTAACTTTTGAATTGGACTAATAAAGCTGCTGGATCTGAAGTCTGCATTTTCTGAAGAAAAATCTCATTAAGCCACAGCATTCAAAGAATAGCCTTAAGATATGGCAATTGGATCCACTGTAAATCTGTCTTTGCTAGGAGAGTGTAATCTTTTCCTCACAGCTGCCAATCCTAATACAAAGTAGTAAAGCTGCCTTCCAAACCTACCAAGCATTAGTGCCTCTTTTTATTCTTTAGCATTGAATGCATTCCAGCAGGAAAATTGTAAAATGTAGTGCAAGTTATATAAATGCCAGAACCAATGTCTGATTACTCCCTTCTACAGCAATTTTATTTTATTAGTCCTTCTATACAAGGAATGTATAATAGAATTATACATATTTAAAATTATTAAGCATCACATCCCTTATGGGAATGTGTCTCAGTTTTATACACGTAGTTCTCTATTTACAAACGCAATTGAGCCCAAAATTTCCATTGCTAAGCAAAATAGTTGTTAGGTGAGTTTTACCCCATTTTACAACCTTTCTTGCCACAGCTGTTAAGTGAATGAATCCAATTCTTAAGTCAATAACATGGTTGTTAAGTGAATCTGGCTTCCCCATTGACTTTGCTTGTCAGAAGGTTGCAAAAGAGGATCACATGGCCCCAGGATACTGCAACTGTCATAAATGCATGCTAGTTGCCAAGCATCCAAATTTTGATCACATGATCACGGGACGCTGCAACTGTCTGAAAAATGAAAAACTATCATAAGTCATTTCTTTCAGTGCCATTGTAGCTTCAGATGGTCACTAAACAAATGGCTGTAAGTTGAGGACTACCTGTATACAGTATTTTATTTGGATATATTAATTTTCATAGTAAAATATATACTATATTACTGGGGAGAGAATAAAATATTTATATAAATCTAATAAATAAATATTTCATACAGAAAGGCATAAATCTCATTTATACACACATTCACACACACACACACACTCTCCTCCACACACACATACATGTCAGTACTTATAACTCATTCAAATGATTCAATCATGGGATGTCCTGCCTTATGACTGCATTGCTTAGCAGTGGAAATTACATTCCCAATTACTATCATTAAATGAGGATTATTTGTATTACCTGATGAACAATTATGTTAAATAATCATTGTCAGTTTGGAAACTATGACTTCTTTTTTCTAGTATAATAGTATAATATTGTAACCAAAACACCAACACCAAAATCTCATATCCTTCCTGTTATTTCTATATTGTGTTCAAGGCTCCTTTTAGGACAAAAACACTGATAAACAATCTTACAAATTATAGTCCATTAATAATTAACTGATGATTTCAATGGTTGTTGTTTGGATTTATTCTGCAGTGTGTAAGATATATGACAAGTTGAAGAATCCTCTAGTACAAGGATCTGTCTAAAAACTTGGTAGAAAATCTTTAGTTAGAGGTAGCCCTCTGGTTATGACAGTAATTGGGATTGAGAAGTCTATGGCTAAACAATGCAGTCATAAGGCATGATATGACATAACTGCATTGTTTAGTGATAGCAATTCCAGCAGTCTCTATTGCTGTTGTTAAATGAGGATCATACAAGTTGTTAAGTGAGAGCCTTATGTTATTGTGACTTCCAATTTCCCGCCTGCTTCCCCATAGATTTTGCTTGTGGGAAGCCAGCAATCTATGTCAGAAAGCACAATCACATGACCACAGCTTGCTGCCACATAATTGTGAGCTGGACAAAGTACCTAGATCACAATCTTATGACCACAGGGAGACTGTGACAGCCAGAACTCTGAGGACTCATCATAAGTCCCCTTCATTCAGTGCTGTCGTAACTTGACTAGTCACTGAATAAATGATCTTAACCTATCTGTATTACAAAATGCAGTGCATACATCTTGCCAAGTAACTGGAGACAACTCTATGCATATGTAACCAATGCTTATATAGCTGTGCTATTGTTCCTCTAACCCAGGCATGTCAAACTCGCGACGTCACGTGACGTCGCACAACATATCGGGCCGGTTTTGCCATTGCTGGCAATGGGGTGGGTGCGGATTCCATGTGACACATCCGGCCCCTGGGCCCGCAGTTTGACACCCCTGCTCTAACCCCATATACAATCAGTGCCCAACTAGTGCCCCCAAAATAGAAATGGTATGAAGCCTAGCATAGCAAGTTGAAATAATATTTTATAGTACATGAGCTTGGCTGAACTTTTTATTTGTTATCTGAGGTTCTTTTTTTGTGTCTCTTGACACTTTATGTTCAGCACAGAATGACCAGCCTTGTCTGAGTATTGATGTGGAATGTCCTCCCTAAAAAAAGTACATATAGTGCCAGTTATGATACCTTTGTTGATCTCAGGAAAACAATTATTTTTATGGCCCAGATATTTCAACATGTTTTATTGCCAGTTTAGTATTTTATTTCCTCCAAAGATTTGAAGCTAGGGTTGATGTGAATAGTAATCCCCTTTATCCAGGGAACCAACAGAGCTGGGAAAGTTATGTTATTGCCTTGCAAGAAAAATTTAATGAGATATTCTGGAGTTTCTATGTTTTTACTGATTTTGATTATTTTGTCTTGTGTGGAATTTAGATATTGGTATAGATATATAAAAGATTTCAGGAAGTATGGACTTGTTAAACAATTTAGATTTGTTTTATAAATAGGCTAAATGAATGTTTTCGTTTCTTTCTCTAGTACTTGCAAATTTATTATTACATATTATATTAATTATAATTAGTTAATGCTCCATATTATTATAATATTTACTTTGGGATGCCAATACTACAGAAAGTGTTTTGTTACTAAGAAAAACCATAGCTGTCATTTGATAAAATATCTCTTTTCCCCTTTGCTTAACTATATATCTAATCAGATTTTGATTTGAATTATTTGCTCCTACAAAAGAAGGGAAAAATTATAACATATGTTTAATACAAATACTTTTTTCATTATTCTATAAAATATTTACTTTTCTCCCCAATACAGATTTTTAAAAAAGTAATGATTTTTTACATTTTTCAAATGAAAGCAAAATATTTCATTGCAGATTTACAGGTAGATAATGGCAAGCTCCCAAAGATCTCTTGTGTTCCAAAATGGTAAGTATTTTAAACCAGGGTTAATTAAATTCTTTTTTTTATTATTTTAAAATGGCTTATTGTTTCTTTATAGAAAACACTATACTGTTAGTCTACTCCAATCTAGCATTTCCAGATAAATATATTTGTACCTCTTAACTGAGGCAGACAATTCAATTTTTTTAAATAAGTGAGTGGGATAGAGAGATGGACTCAAAGATAAGTGGTATGAAAGCATGAGATTCTCCTAAATTACTATTTGCTACATCTGATCAAGAAATACACTGCAAACTAGTACTTGGTAGAAAACATCTGTGAAGGTCTTGGAAATGACACTCAAATGCCATGATGGGTCTATATACCTACAAAGATCATATTCCACATGACACTCCATAGAAGCAAAAGTTGGATTGTGAAAAAGCAGAATACTTGAATACTGTGGGCACTTTTTGAAACTTCGCTGTTAGAGAAAACTCCTGAGAATACCATGGACAGCCAAGAAAACAAATCAATGGATCATTGAACAAATCCACCCAGAGTTCCCAGTCAGATTATCCCACTGTGGTCACAGTATGCATAGACTAACTCTCTGGAGAAGCTCTAATGCTGGGAAAGGTGAAAGAAAGAAGAGTAAAGAATGACCACCAGCAGGATAGACTTAGTTACAGGATCAATGAGTACATTGTTGGAAGATCTGAAAGGATATCATGGAGGAAATCTGTCTAAGTGATAACAACAGCTTGCTGGCACATACAGTAATCAATCAATCAATCAATCAATGTCTGAACCAAAATAATACTAGGTAGAAGTTATCAGTAAAGTATCTTTCTATTGAGTGTGGTCATGAGGTTAAAATTGTAGCATATTTTTCTTTGATGATGATTTTGATAAAGACGTGTTCTTTATCCTTTTTTCTGGCACTTTGGAATTTATTATAATTATTCTTAATAAAACATGCTGATATTTTGGTAGATAAATACATTTGGGATACACCATTTGCTATTTTAGGGTAGAGGGAAATTGAACAAACTGAAATACTTATTTGGAAATGTTAAAGCTGAAACATGTATAAAAGAATCAATAGCAATGGTAGTATCTGTTTCTTTAATAAAACGATCTTTTGCTTTTGGAAGACCCATGATTTGCTTGTCTAAGACCCATGATTTCTAAAGTGAGTCATTAAGCTTCCTCAATGAATTAATTAAAAATGTAATGCCCAAATTTCTGAAATCAGCTTGCCTACTCTTACTAAATGCCTGAAAGTTTCTTCGTATGGACTACATACAAGGTTACATACAAAGTGCAAGAACTTTGAAGTTTTTCCACACTACTTTAATGTACAATGGCTGATGTTTAGGAGTTGCACATAAAACTATTGATATAGAAACAGATTCCTAAAAGTATATTGTTTAAAACCACCCATGATAGTGTGTAGAACCTGTCAGCCAAATCAATATTGCTTAGGGATGATCAGTTAGTTAGGGAAGTTTTTTATAACTTGGACCTTCTATTGGCAAGCATTTCATCCTTCATTGGCCCTGTTTTCTTGGAATTCCAGAAGTTATATTCCCACTCAAAGAAAGGACCTTGGTTACCGAAAGCTGAAGGAAGGTGTGTTTCAAATGAAAGGTAGCATTGTAACGAGATTCTTTAGTGACTTGTTTATCTGAAATATATTTGTGCTTTATAACATTAGAAAAACATTACTTATTTGTTGTTTTTACATATTCCCGTGATGTTCCATTTTGCTGTCTGAAATAGGAAAGATATCACTTTCCAGCCAATTCCAAAAGAAAGAAAATTGCCATTCCTGACACCTGACCATAAATTCCTGGATCATAAAGGAAAATTATTTAAAAGTCAACCGTTTATGGATAGCTGGAAAAATGCATGTTTAAAGACAAAAAGAATTAAACAAGGTAAAACATATTATAACAATTTTGCAGGAAATTTGTTAAAATACTTATTAAATCCAGTTGTGTATTTTTATACAGGTGTTGTCATGATGTTACATATTTTTAAAATATTTCAAAGGGTCTTTCTTCCACAGATATCTACATTTGAGCATTTGTTTGTCAATTGTTTGGGAAGCAGGACTGAAGGCAATATAAATCTTTTGTATAAATAAGTCAGTTATATTAACAGGTTAAATAATAACTATAGTAATATTAGCAATATATGGCTAAGATTAGCATATCGAAAATTTTCTATATTTTTTCTGGAGGGTTTTTTCCTTATGTTTGAAGATATTGTCATTCACGGCTTTCTGAGATGGATAGATTTAGATTCATCTACTTAGGATGCAGCTCTATACAGACAGTGCTCTAGTTACAAACAGGTTACATTCTGAAAGGCTGTTCATAATTCTGTTTTGTTTGCAAATCCAATAAGCATAAAAAGCATAATGAGTAAAAGTTTTTTAATAATTTTATTTAATATATAAAATATAAAATACAAAAAAAAAATAGAAATAAGAGATTAAGAGAGGGAAAAGAAAAGGGAAAGAGAAGATGTGAGGTAGAAGGGAAAAGAAAAAAAAAGTATTGACTTCCGACTCTTTTTAGCACAGTACAAAATAAAAGCACTCTAGTCTCAACTTTTTGTTTTTACGCATTATTATATAACTAGCCATTTCTATGCAAATCTATGTAATCTATACTAGCAAATCTATGTAATCGACAAAAGCAAAGTCAAAATTGCATGTTTTTTGTCACATTTTTTTTCTTCTTTATGTTGAGAGTTTTATATTTACATCATAATAATGAAAGTTAATATTAGGTTCTTCCAAAACTGCAATGAGCTGCTCTGCATTTTCTGCCTTTTCAACTACTTGTGAAGTTTCAACTATTTGTGAACTTGCCTTGGTATTATGGTAGCATTCTCCACATGTTTGCATCTAAGTAATTTGAGAGGATTTTTTAATCATCCTTAGACCACAGCTGTTCAACGAATTGGCGAATTTTATTTAAAGACCTTTCAAGTATATCTCTAATACTTTGTTCCACCATTTTGGATGTGAGTATGTGAGTAGAGTGGGAAAGGATTAGTTTCTGGCACTGGTAACTCTTTCCCATCTTCTTTTGACTACTGAGACCTTTTAAGTTAGAGTTGTGGACAGATTGATTTGCACTAGGAAAAATTCACAACCTGAACATTTGTAAGTAATATTTATATACACATACCTGGGAGTAAGTCTTATTGAACTCTGTGGAGTTTATATTTCTGTTGCAGTTGTCTGCGTGTTTAAAGCAGATGATGGGAACTGGCAGTGCAGTTCATAAGGAACATGTTATTCTGTGTCTAAGTTTCTAATGTGGAATTGTCATGATGAAGACAGCTTTTAATTTTTGTTTCTTCTCCAGCATGAGGGATGGATAATCCACTTGATTGGGTTTCCTGAAGTCCCTTGTACCCAATAAGACTAAGTCTGAGATAGCCACGCCTCCTGCCTGGCCGCACATGCCCAGTTCAGACTTAGTCTTACCCAGACAAGGCGTGTTGTTTTCTCTGCTCTCCAGACTCAGGTTTTATTTAACTATTTTGGATATTTCTA
>NW_015386859.1:173277-174316 GCF_001527695.2 Protobothrops mucrosquamatus | reverse complement strand
CAATGCATGGTCTATCTTTCACCGGATCGCATAGTCAGCCTCAGGGCTCTTGTCCAACGGGTTCAAAGCACCAGGTCAGTCTCACTCCTCACCCTTTCCCAGCTCTTAGGCAAGATGATCTCTTGTCTCGCCATAGTGCCTTGGTCCAGACTTCATTCAAGAGCCCTGCAATGGTTCCTCCTCCCGTTTCAGAGGAAGAAGTTAACATCCTCCAGCAGACTGGTGCGGTTGACTCCCCTAGTAACACGTTCTCTCCTGTGGTGGCGTTCTCGAGCAATCAACAAAGGCTCGAAATTCAGGGATCAGTCACGGATAGTTCTCACCACGGACGCCAGTCTCTTTGGCTGGGGGGGCTCACCTCCAGTCTCAGATGGCCCAGGGGAGATGGTCAAAGGTGGATCTGGCACACAACATAAATTGGCTGGAGCTCCGGGCTATTCATCTGGCGTTGCGTCACTTCAAGCACAAGGTGAGAGGCCAACACATACTTGTCCTCACGGACAACATTGCGGCCAAGGCCCATGTGAACCGCCAAGGGGGCACCCGCTCAAGTGCTCTGATGACAGAGGCCACGCTGCTCTGTTCTTGGGCAGAAGCCAATCTGTTATCGATAAGGGCGGATCACATTTCGGGGGAGATCAATCAACAGGCAGACGCTCTCAGTAGAGCGACGGTGGATCATTCAGAATGGCGTCTGGATCCAGGCCTGTTCCTAGCCATATCTCACAGAGTGGGACACCCAGTCCTCGACTTGTTTGCCTCGGACAAGAACTCCCAACTTCCAAGGTTTTTCTCCCGCTTTCAGTCTCCAGGGGCGGAGGGAGTGGATGCCTTACGCATCCAGGGGCCTTCTTTACGCTTTTCCTCCGCTTCCTATTCTTCCAGCGGTCATCCGCAAGATTCTACGGGAGAAGGCGGAGGTCGTTCTCATAGCCCCTCATTGGCCGAGACGCCCGTGGTTTGCAGATCTCATGGGCCTATCTGTAGCCACCCCGTGGCGGATACCTCCAGATCGGATAGCGCTCACTCAGGGGGCGCT
>NW_015386859.1:138400-172591 GCF_001527695.2 Protobothrops mucrosquamatus | reverse complement strand
GGGGTCTGGAGAACAACACGCCTGACTTTGTCTGTTGCTTTCGCCTCCGTCTGAACTGGGCATGTGCGGCCAGGCAGGAGGCGTGGCTATCTCAGACTTAGTCTTATTGGGTACAAGGGACTTCAGGAAACCCAATCAAGTGGATTATCCATCATCATGCTGAGAAATGGCGTTCAGGTAAGACCAACGCCCCTTCTCTTCTATTTTGGTTTAAGCACTTAGATACCTAAATATGATTTCATAGAAGGTGCGCCCATTGTTGAGGATTGTTTCTGTTGTAGTTTTGGTGTTTTTTTTCCCTAGACAGCCAAGTTGAAAGTATCTCTAGGTAAACATGTCCTTATTTACCCTGGACATATTTCTCCCATTGATTTCAGTGTGCTTGATTTCTATGCATTTATAATTGAGGTTAGATTATTTGAAGTTTTGATGTGATATTTCATGTTTCCTATTTTGAATTATTTCCCTAAGCAGAGTATGTTTCTGCATATGACTTGAGTGATTCCAATGAAAATACTGCAATGGCGTGTCTTTCTCAGAGTATGGAGAAATATCCTACAATACCAAATCCCCTTCCTGTTATACAAAAGACACAAAGTTGTGCTAAACAATTTCCAAACAGGTATGTTACTTTACTTTGGGTTTTAACATGAGGAATATGCAAATGTTATTTCTCAGATTGCACTGCAAAGAATAATTTACAGAATCATAAGTGCCATTTCATTTCCAAATTATCCCTATTTGGATAGTTTATTTGATACCATCAAAATATTTTACAAAGAATGGATATGAACAGCTCTCATGAAGCATGGATCACTAATGATCCCATTATCACACTATTTGTATTTCTGATGTTAATTGTGACAGTCTTTAGAAATTAGAGCAGTATAAGGGTTAGCACCCAGAGTCACTATAATTGTTGTCAAAATGCTATTCCTGAGTAAAATACTTTCTTATATACTCAGATTGTTACCCATATTCCAGGAGTTGGTCCTAATGCTTGATTTTTTTTAAAGAAAAAAGTAAAAATAAAAATAATGTGTAGGCCATAAAGGGCCTCAGTTTAAGGCTTTTACTCTTACCAAGTTTCCAGTAAATTATACCCAAAGCAGTTCATGATAAGCTATTAAAATTCTTTTAAAATAACATCTGAACAAACAGACTGTGATAAAACATTCAATAAGCTAAAATGATAGCAGTTCAAAAACCACCTGGCTAAGGCAACAATAAAGCTAATTTGCAATATTCATTACTGTCTAGAGTCAGTAGAAGTTTACTCTGTTGGGTAAATCAAAGGGAAAGAAGGAAATGGGACACTGATAAGTCATCATTGTCAATTTCCTAAGTGTTTCAGCTGCTATACTAATCTTTATTGTTATTTTCATCATTGTAGCTCTGATAGTAATGAAGATTCCAGATTGCCACCTTTATATTTGCTTTTTGAAGGCTACTACAAAAGCAGGTAAGGCTTCATTTCTTATTGAAAGGAATTCGTTTTACTGTAATATTATGTTCCTTATGTGAGCAAATTGTAGGCCACATATATTACTTACACACCTATTTTACAGCCCCAGAATATCACTGGTATGGGTGAGGACAATTTTTTTGTCATTTTTAGGAGACAGTTGCTTTTGGAAGAATTCAGAGATCTGAAAAGATCTGTTCTGATCCTTCACATTTTCACTCTTCTTTGTTCCTCAAATGGGTCAACTGCAAGCCTGCAAAGCTTAAGATCAAGAGCCAATTTGGTGTAGTGGTTAAGCATCAAGCTAAAAAACAGGAAACTTGTGAGTTCCAGTCCCAGCTTGGGCAAAAGGCCAGCTGGGGACCTTGGGCCAGTCATTCTCTCTCAGTCCTAAGAAGCAGGCAATGACAAACTACTTCTGAAACAGCTTGCCAAGAAAATTTCAGAGATTTTGCCAGGAATCAGAGCTGACAGAAAGGCATAGTAAAAGCAATGGAAGTAGATAGTCTGTTTCTGGTATATATTGTTCTAAAAGCCAATATAAAAGGTAGCTTATACACTTGGAATCAGATCATTTAAAAAATTAAAAACATGATCATTCTTCTTTTACATGGGCCCCAATGGAGTTGGTTTATTATTTTTTTAAAAAACTTACCTGTCATTTTAAATATATAAAAGGTATTTTATAGGTTATTGTACAGAACAAGAAATATGTAAGAACTGTTACCTAGATAAAGAAGCTGAGTAACAGAACAAAATAACAGAATTGGATGGGACCTTAGAGGTCTTCTAGTCCAACCCCTGCTCAAAGCAGGAAACCCTATGCCATTTCAGACAAATCATTGTCCAATCCCTTCTTAAAAACCTCCAATGTTGGAATACCCACAACCTCTGGAGACTGAAAAGTTCTTAAGTCCTGCAAGATAATATTCATAAGCAGCTCAAGCAAGCATCTCCCTAGGTCTTTGAGGCATAAAGAGTAGAGGTAAAGCATAATCTGACTTGCAAGATTCTCTTATTTTAACCAATCTAAATGAAGTATAGTACTGGTCTTCCTGTAGACTTCATTTTCTGGTCTGATCTAATTAAACAGTTATGAGCCTTCTACTTTAAAAGTGGCTCATATTATTTTATTTTATGATAAATTGAAATGTATTCTTTTAGTTTTCTTTCATGTATTGCAGTTAGTGATAAGCACATAATAAATAAAACTATTACTACTGCTGCAACCATCGAAGTCAGCATTTTTTAAAGTATGGTCCAAAGACTCTGGAGGGTCCACAAAATCAAATTACTGGCCAGATATTGAAGATATTTGCAAAAAATTAAAATGTTATTCTCATTTTTTGTTAAAAATAGTGTTTTTAATAAAAATCTGTTAATATCTGTTGAGTTTAATGTTGGTATTTTTACATGATTCAATAAATAGATGTTCTACAAATTCATGGTTTTTTTTAAATAAAACCATTGCAGCCAAACTTCTAGATATGAAAATATTTTGAGAAAAGGAGAATATAGAAAACAAGGGGAAGACAAGTACATAAATAGGATTTCAAAACATGTCAATAGTTTAATTGAGTTATATTACTACTTTCTCTTGGATTTCAGCATGTTCAAGATTCATTTAGTGTTGGAGAGACAAAACTGTTGCTTTGTCAAATTAAATAAAATGTATTTCAGATGTCATGGGTCTGGCCAGTGGTGTGCTGGTAATGAGCCAGCTTTCAAAAAAAAATAAAAAATCCAATGCCTCTGGGTTTCACCAACATTGCTGGCTCCACCGCTGCTACTATGCCTTGCCACTGGCCATAAAACAACTTACCTGTTTAGCAATTATTTCTATTGGTTCAAAAGTTCCAGAAAATTTAACAATTGGCAGTTGAACCCACCTTTCTAATAATTGTGGTTGGAAGATAAAAGTGCATCCTGGTGTTCATCAGTTGTGTAATTGTACATTAAAGATTATACAAGAGTGGTACTTTGAAATAGCTCATTATGACCTATCCAATAGATGGCAGCACCTAACCAACTGTGGCTGATGTAATTAAATCAGAGCTAATCAACTAATCAAGATCAAATTTGATTAGTATTTGGATGGAAAGCCACCAGGAAATTCCAGAGTTGTAGATTAGACTGGAAAATCAAAACTAAGACAGAAGAAAGCAATGGCAAACTGGACTATTTGCCAAGAAAACTATATGGACTTGCCTATATAGTTATCAGAAATCTAGGTTACCTTGTGGAAATCATTATCTCCAAGGCAAAATATTATCTATTCAAGCTTCCCAGCATAGAGTTCCTTTACCAAATATTTTAGTTGGTATTTATTGTGCAATACCAAATATTAGGGAGATGGTCACAATTGAATTCAGTATAGCTTAAAGTATCAGATATGGTAAAGAATAAATTGTATGTAATTGAATATGCTCATAATACAGTTTTCTCAAATACTTTGCTTGGTGCTTCTAGATATTATTTCATTTCAATTGTACTTAATCTTAGCCAGCATTGCCAGTTGGTTATGCACTCTGGGGGCCATAGTTCAAATATTTAGATTAGTGTTTCTCAACCTTAACAAGCGTTAAGATACTGGCTGGGGAATTCTACGAGTTGAAGTTCACACATCCTAAAGTTGCAAAGGTTAAGAAACACTGATCTAGAAGATACAGGGCCATAAGCACTTTCCACATAACAAATTGTGAAAAATAAGTGATTTTAGAAGACAGATTTAATACACTCACGCCTGTGATATATTATCATTCTTTGTAGGGGTGACATTGCCATGGAAAGCCCAAACAAAAAAGAGGTGCCTCGGATACCAGCACCTCTGAAGAATTCTGAACCACACTGTCAAGCTGGAGAGTTGGGTGTTGTGAGGTAAGGTGGTTTGAAAGGGCAAATATAGCTAACTCTCTAGTGCAGGGGTGTCAAACTGCTGGCCCACGGCCCGGTTTCATCATACCGAAGCCGCACCCACCCCATTGCTGACAATGCAAAAAGAGTTGCAATACGTCACGTCACATGACATGGCGAGTTTGACACGCATGCTGTAGTGTAATGCTGGAAGTTAGGTTTTGTTTTTTTACTAGGCTATTACCTAAGTGCTATTTTTGAATGTGGTTGAGATATAGTATAGTAGCATAGCTGCTTGGTTTCAACAATTCAGATTTCACATGTCACTTGTTATAAATTTAGGAGTTATTCTAGTGATATAAATAAAAGCTTAAGATTTAAAAAAAATCTTAAAACTCCTTTTCATACTTGACTGATTATATCTGGTAAATTTTGGGAATACACTGTACTGCATCTGAATAAAAATCACAAACATTCTTCATACAAACAAATAAGAACTGATTAAATGTTACACTCTGATCTGGGAGTAAACCCCACTGATCAGGAAGCACTGAATGACTTTGGGATAGTGAGTCTTTTTCCAAAATTTAAATCATTTTGAGCTCCTGAAATAAAAGCAAGAATGAAAATGTAATCAATAAATGTTAAAGAAAATATTCTAATGAAGTAAAAATACTATTGTCAGCAATATTAAACCTCCAAAATGGTTTGTAGTATGTCAGCATTTGACTTTCTATAATTCTGTATCTCAAACTACAATTTCAGTACTTATTAAAAATACAGTACCATTTAAAATGTGGGTGATGGCTACTGAATCATATCATGAGAAATATTTCTGTATATTACTAAATCAATGTTTTAATTTCCTTCCACACCTCTGACTTCATACAAACAGATAATTACTAGTAATTAAAATATGCTATTCAATATGTTCTTGCACATTTATAGGTTGAAAAAACACAATCAGTGTTCCAGACTGGCTTCATTTCCAGGAAGGCCCAAGTACAGAACTGGTAAAAGAGGCATTTCCTACTCCTGCCTTTATTTTAAAAAATAAAACAAATTAGTATTCACCGTATTTCATTGTATCACAGGTTCTTTTATATATACCCAAGTCAGTGGGCTCCAAAATCCAAGAGGGCCAACAGAACCACATAGGTCCCTTGGCAACATACAAGCACTCAAAGGCTAGTACTCATTGCTCCCTATTCCCACTATTTCCTACTTATACACTTCTACAAGGCTTGAAAGGGACAACAGCAGCACAGGTGTTAGCCATTCTGCAGGCAACCTGTCCTCTCACACATTGTGAAGTCTTCTTCCTGTTTCTACATTCACTATTGAATATTACTTTCTCTAAAATATGGGCAAGGAATGGAATCCAGAATCGTTTCCCCCATACTGTAAAGTGTAGATCCTATGGGAGAGAAAACATTCTGATGATCAAAGTAGGCTCATAGACATAGCTGTGCAGGGGTTAAGCACTGGTAAACCATTTCTCTATTGTGGCCAAAAGGACTGGAACATATCACTGGAATCTTCAGTTGATTTATGACCCAAAGACTGTATTTTTCACATGTTTTTAGACACTTATCATTAAATAAAATCAGTAGGCAATCAAATAAAATCTTTTTTTCTTCTTAGATTACCAATTTGCTGATCCTGTCAATGGAGCCCCATCTCAGTTCCTTCAGAGGCTTGCTGATTTAGCTGCTCTTGAATGCACAACAATTCATGAAGAGAAAACCAGAAAAATAAGGAAGACCAAGAAACAAGAGGCATAGATCTCTATCATGCAAGGAGCAGGCTCCTTTGCAATTAGATGTTTTTGTTTGATTTCCTTTAACATATAGTGTTGTCAGTGAATCACAGTTAAAGAAAAAATTGATGCTTAATAAATGTATTGTCAATTATATAGTCATTGTTCAAATCAATTTGAGTTGTTTAAAAACTGTTGTTCCTCAAAATGGGAGTACAACTTCTCATCTTTCAACCTTCTCTAACCTGCTACAAAGCGTTTAAGATTTCAGACTCCCAGCAAGCATAACCATGACCTAGCCATACTACTATGCAAAGCTAGTCATTGTGATTAGTAAGTTGTTTTTCATCTAAGTATGCAAATAAGTTTATTTTGATTCTTGGAGACTGCCTACTGTTTTATTTCAGAAGTATTTTGCCACTACCTCCTCTTCCTAGGGTCGAGTGATTGGCCAAGGTCAACCAGCCAGCTTTGTGTTTAAGGTGGGACTCAATGTTCTGGCTTCTAACTTTATGCCTCAATCACTAAAGCAAACTGATTTTATTAAATTATAACACTTTGAATAGCAAGATGGGCAGCACAGAAATGTAATAAATAAATAAAACTATCTATATAGTCCTTGCTTGCAATAATGCAAAGATCATAAACCTAATAATAAACCCCAGAATATGCAGAATACAAGAGAGGAATAGGAAATATTTATTGTCTATTTCCTGCAATTATTAGCTGCTTCAGATCTTTCAATCCTGAACATATTTCTAAAGTTTTAGGCATTTCCTCCTTTCCCCACTATTTAATTGCTAATGGCTGCATTCATGCACCACACCTGGGTGAAGCTTGCTAAGGCAGCATCGGGATAGATACCATAATCTGCAATGTGGTTTAATTCTATTTTACCATGTTGTCTGAAATCAGCTATTTGTTTATTCAACAAGCCATTGTTAATATATGAAAAGACCCACTGTGATTATTTCATTAAGAATGCTAGAGTTTAAACTGACTTGTTAGCAACTTAAAAGTACATTTGCACATTTATGAAAGCATAGCACCCAGGAATGGGCAATTGATTTTCCCAAGGGGCCCCATGAGAAATTGTTGTGGACTACCAAACCAACAGGCTGAATTTAATTGCGCACAACTGTAGCATTACAATTATTTACTTATTTACATTTAATTTCTAATGCCTAATTTGCCTCATGGGAGCCAGACAGGGACAGCCAAGGGACTGGATGTGGTATGCAGTCAATTTCATTTTAGTGTTCTGTATTTAAACATTTAATACAAAAGAAGAGACCACTCCTTTCCTTGCTCCACTATGGAACTTTTTCCTTATCTCATGTCCAAGTATTGGGAAAAAATCCCGGTATTATTCTTAATACTTAATAGCCCAATGATTGACAAGCAGCTTAATCAGAATTTAATTATTATACTATATCATGTTTTACTTTACTTTTACACAGGGCCCCATTCTCTTTGTAGGCAATGCCATCTGGACGCCCAAAAGAAAAATAGCTAGATGCCAAACCCTGATTTAATTAGAAAAGAACTTCCTGACTAAAAAGGTATACAGTGAGAAATTATTTATGGTATTACTATAGAGGCTATTCAGCAATTAAGTTAACCAAATAATATAAAGCATGCATGCTTTCCAGTAACTGAATTATAGTTCCATTAGCTTATCCCACTGGTTTATTGAAAGAAACAGGACTAAGTATATGTGTTTGAAATGCACAGGCAATGTATGAGATCAATGAGCAAGTTATTTAACATAACGGCACACTACTTAGCTAAAACTCTTACTTTGGCAAAACAGGTGTCAAATGTTAGATAATATAAGTCGTCATCTGTCTTTATGCACTGTACAGATACACTTTGTATCTGTACATTTAAGTTATCTTATGACTCTTAGGATATTTAATTACAACATTCACTTCATTATTGTACTACCTAATCATATTCAGTGGAATCAGAATATTCAGCAGCACCTCATATATCAGTAAAAGAATTTAAGAGTGGAAGCAATTTTCATAGTTCTCTTTATTAACAATGTGTAGAGCAGTCATCTTCTGAGCCTCTAGAAGAGAAGAGATATTAACACTTAAAAAGCAGAAAACAAATCACATTTCACTGAGAAAAAAATGAATACAGGTAATGTATTAAAATTTCTGAAAATCACCAATATAATATACTGCATTTACTTCCCTATTTCTGAATCAAGGACCACAGAGGATCTTTTGAGTGGTACTTTCAGGGTTATATTCTACAAAGCAGATGGCAACTAGATGAAGGATTGGCTACAGCCAGCACAAAAGCTAAATTTTATTTAAAATAAAATTAGAATAGACAAGGTTGTAACTAAAAGTTTAATAATTTTATCTTATGCCTCAATAAAAATTTAATCAATTCTTCCCTCCCTTACAGCTCTATTTTTCACAAAGCATATATATACAACTTGAATATTCCACACACCTATGAGACTGAGATAGCTGTTTGATATTAAACTGTTCTTTAACTTCTTTTAAGCAGAAAGGCAACATTTATAACACATTAAGGAAAAAAACCCAATTCCTTTTCTGGTATTTATTTAAAATGTAGAATTCACAACATAACACTAATAAAAAATTGAAGGAATCAAAATTTGTTATGTTGGAAATGTAATTAACTGTATCATACCATTAATTCATCCTCCTAATCATCCTGTTAATCTGGTCCTCTCTGTTTCCTGCATCACCACCTTCTACAAAATGAGTTGTTTTCTTCTTCATTCCACCCCTCGGAGAAGATAGCTTGAATGGCCAGAGAAAGTTGTTTGCAGCTTTGAAGTTTTTGCCAACGGTATAGATTTCATGGATCAAGTCTTCCATGCAAATAATGCCATATTTTTCTGAAAATTAAAATGAACACCAGAAAATATTCAGCCTGCAAAATGCTTTCACTTGCTCATGAAAGGCATGTTAAACATACTGAGTCTGGTTATTTCTACCATGGTCAAAATATTTCAACTTTCCCATTGTGGCAGGTTCAGACATGAAACAGTTAAAAGGAAATCTGTCAATCAAATCTACACCATCAGTAAAGATGGTGTCCTGAGAACAAATGAAACTCTGAAGAACCAAGCAAAATAGGAACATTCCTGTCTCTGGTGGCCTTTAAAGAAGAAAGAATATTCTGTTTTGCTTTTGTTGTGCCTTCTCCCTAATGGTAAGAGCAAAATAGTTTTCTTCCAGACAGCAAGAAGCTAAGCAAGCAAAGCCCCAAAGCCCCAAAAGCTGTAACTGGGGAACCACAAAAAATAACAGTACAGGTACTCCTCAATTTATGACCACAATTGAGCCCGAAATTTCCCTTGCTGAGACAGTTGTTAAGTGAATTTTGCCCATTTTACGACTTTTCTTGCTACACTTGTTAAGTGCAGCTGTTCAGTTTAATAACAGTTGTTAAGTGAATCTGGCTTCCCCATTGACTTTGCTTGTCAGAAAGTCGCGAAAGGGGATCACATCATCCCAGGATACTGCAACCGTCCTAATATATGAGTCAGTTGCCAAGGTCTGAATTTTGATGATGTGACCATGGGGATGCTGCAACCACTGTAAGTGGAAAACAGTCATAAATCACCTTTTTCAGTGCCGCTATAATTTTGAATGTTCACTAAATGAACTGTATTAAGTCAAAGACTACCTGTAATCTAAAGATAGAATTAGATGTAGATAAGGATTGTGGATTTCCTTCATGGGGTAATCTAAGATGTTGGAAATTTGTTTGCCTCTGCTTTGTTATCTCAACTATTCCTTCTATTCACGATATGCCTGTATGGATTTCATTGGAGCTCAATCTGAGAAATTTCTTCTTCAAATGAACTGTCAAATTCTTTTTTTCTCCTACCATTTAAGTCTAGTTTTGAGACTTTAATATACATAGTAAAATGTTTAAATTGGCACACTTTTCTGGAAGGACTTAAACTGCAATTCTACTTTTGAATTTCCCTGAGAAGATGGGAGGTTGCAGAAGTGCTTTAACCAGAAATCTAGAGACCCAGTGTGGATGACAGGGAGCCCAGTTCACCACAGACCTGCCAGTGCATATGCAACTACGCATACCAATAACAAGCCCAGCATGAAAAATATCTTATCAATATTTCAATCAGACTATGCTATTTGAAGGATATAGCCTATGCTTGCTCTTATATAAAAGTAAAAGTCCTGTACACACTACAACAAAAAACAAGCCAGAGTCCCCAGGTGAAGCAACATTCTAGGCACTTGACCCTTTGACAAACCATCTGCTCAGTACTTTTCTGACTATTTATATAACAAAGTCCTTCCATTCAGAGAACTTTAAAGCAGTGAAACATTAAATGTCCCAAGTATAAATAGTATAAAAAGTATACTGTAAAGCACACTCACTTAAAATTTGCCAATTGTTTTCAAATAATAGAAATGTGCAAAATGTTTCAAAGTCTAACTAATACCAGCTTGAAAACATGGTTTCAAGTTCAAAATGGATTGCTTTGGCCATTTTGGAAGTATCATTTCAGAAGTGCTGATTTTGCACTCTGTTTTGAGCTCCAAGTAGCACTTTCTCAAGTTTGGAACAATTTTTAAATGTTTGGAATAGCTGTTCAAAACTCAGACCATTTCAAACTCATCTTACAAGTTCATCAAAAAGTTGTAAGATTCAAATTCAAAACATTTTGCATACAACTAATAATTTATTCTGATTTAACATACATACATACACACATAAAATATGACATCTGTGATTTTGCAGCTTTTAAATACAAATATACCCAAATTATTGTTTGGATTAAAAAAGGTATTTATAATTAAATATGTACTATTTTAAATCCTGCTGTATTAGAAAAGGCATATTACATATTTTAAACTTCTGGAATTGTTAACCTTTACTGTTATTCTACCTCTAATTTGCTAGATCTCAAAGTTCAATGGGACTAATATTTATCAGTAGATTTCCAAACATAATACTTCTAAGCATTATAAAAATTTTATTATTTAAAGGTTACAAGATGTTATATGAAACTAGATTTTAGCATTGTCAGAAAATATAATTCGTAGTATTAGAACTTTTCCAATGAAGTTAGATGTTTATAGGTTGAAACATTTTGACCTGATATAAATGCTGCAAAACAAGATGATCTTGACATTCTAAAATCTTATTCTGGCTATTCTGAACCTTATGTTGCTGTGTTCCTTATGCTCCTATTTCACGAAACAATAAGTTACCAAGATTTGAAAAGATAGCTCAATATGAGCAAATATAAATTATACTGCAGAAGGATTGGGTGAATTTTTCAAAGCAAAGTAGCCTTGCACACACACACAAACACCCCAAAATACAACAGAAATTAAACATTCAAACCAGCACACCATGTTGTGTAGAGAAGTTATAATATGTAACTCAAAGAAAATATACCTCAGGTTTACAAGTGTAGCTAAAACTTAAAACCATCATTATTTAAGCAGCAATGCAAAGTAAAATGTACTTACTCAGGCATTTCTTAATCAGAGAGTTGTCCGTCAAAGCTATACGCTGCTTGTTGATCTTCCCATAACCGCGCTTATAGATCAGCTCGTGCACAGACTTTAAGTTGGGATATCTAGAAGATAAGAAATTGCTTTAGTGTAATTACAGACAGAACTTTATTTTGATCATTGACCAATAAAAATACAATCAATAAAATGAGCACAAAACCAAATTCTGCATATATTTGGTACTTACTCTTCTTACATACTAAATCCATTTGGGATACAACATTATTAAAAAGTCTACAGGTTGAAGCTTTTGAAAATGACACTTCCCCCAGTGCACCAAAATTAAAGGTATTGAGGAAAACCTTACTTGGAATAATATTTGCTCAGAAAATTTAGACTGAAAGATGGAAAGGGCTAGGGGGGGGAAACCCGTAATTGTTTTATATACTATTTTTTTTAAAAAAATGTTCCTGCTGAAAGCATGAGAAACACGATAGTTCCTAACTTTAAAGTGGCACATATAAACAATTAAGAATATTACATATTATGTAGTAAGGTACATAGGCACATACTGTATTTTTCCATCTATAAGTCGCACCCTTGTATAAGACCCCCCCCCAATTTCCTAAACAAAAATTCAGAAATCAACATTTTAAATATTAAATAACTTTAGTTTTGTGCATATTTTCTATTTTATTGGTAATAAAAACAATGAAAACAGACCACATCTTTAGTGGCAATAAAACAAGTGGCATGCACAGCACTTACTATCACAACAGGCCACATCATTAGTGGCAATCAGAACGAGTGGCCATGCACAGGGCCATCCACAGCATTGGTACAATGCTCAGCAGGGGTGGTATGCTCTTTACTCAGCTTCTATTGCAGCACTGCTTTGTTCTTTCTCACTTTCAAACATATCACTTTCTTCAACTTCTGTTGCATCACTTTCTACTGAGTCATTGTCTCTATAGATGAGATCATCCTCAGTTCCATCCATGGCATTGCGGATTCCACATTTGTTGACGGACTACACAATAACCTCTTTCTTGACACCACACCATGAGTTTAGAACCCAAATGCAAACCCCAGTAATGGTTGGTTTTTTCACTCTTCTTGTCGGTGTCAAGTTATCACTTGCTTTTTCAATCCATCTACTCCATTCTTCTCTCATCAAGGCTTTAAATGGCTTGTTAATTGAAACATCTGGAGGCTGTAGCTGACCTGTAAGTCCACCAAGAATAATTGCTAGCTGTGTTCACAAATCCGATGCAATCCTTTTTATCTTTTCTGTTAAATGTGCTCGGAAACGGATAAGTAGAGCTGGCTTCTTTAACAGCCCTCCAGGTCTTCTGGACCAAACCTTTGCAAACCAAATGGCCATAATGTCTTCGTTCATCCATCCCTTCTCATGCACTTGAACAATAATGCCAGGTGGTATGGTTTCTTTAGGATACATTTTTCTCTTAAAGATAAGCATAGGAGGCAGTTTAGTACCATCTGCACAGCATGAAAGGACAGCAGTATAGTGTGTCTTTTCATGACCACTTGTTTTGATTGCCACCGTTTTGATTCCTGTCATATCAACAGTTCTGTTGGAAGGCACATCAAAATTAAGAGGCACCTCATCCATGTTTCCAATCTGATTTTCTTCATGATATTTTTTCCAAAGTTGTATGACATAGGAGTGAACCTGTTGGATTTTTTCCTCATAAACTGGTGGCATTTTCTGTGCTAACTTTGTTCGTGCTCTCATTGCCAACCCTTCATGAAATTAAAGCACCATTTTGCCTTTCCTGTAAATCCAACAATCTTCATTTCGCTTGTAAACATTCTTGCCTGACACTGAATAAGCTTGGCTGACACACATAAGCCACTCTGGCGCTGCTCCATAATCTAAGTCTTAAGCCTCTGTTCCAAGTCTAGCCATTTTGCTGGTTTTCCTCTCAAGGCCTTCTTCTGTTTTGGCATATTAAGGAGTTGTTCTTCCTGTTTTCTCCACTGTCTGATCATATACTCAGTGGGAGGTGGTCCAAACTGTTTCCCTGCAGCTCTGTTTCCATGCTCCTTTGCATAACTGATTATATTCAGTTTAAATTTAGCAGAGTAAGATGTTCGCTTACTGGTACTTCTCGGTACCATCACAAAAGGGAGGCGACTTCCTCCAATCAGATGGTGCTCTGCGGGCTTAGTCCCGCCCACTCCCTCGGCCGTCAATCACTGTACTGAGGCGGCTTCCCAGGGCCTCTTGCGGCTTCAGCCCGAGCTGAGCCGGTGAAAAACAGATCATAGAAGGGGGCTTCAGTGGGACCAGCGGCATCCTCCAGCACCAGACGGCATCTCGGGCCGGCTTTCTCCCCATCCAGGCGGCATCTTGGGCCAGCGATATCCTCCTGTACCAGGTGGCATGGCAGTGGCATGTAAAGAACCCACACAAGCATGCTCTGGCTGCGGAGGTTACCATTATTTTTTCGTGTATAAATCTGATTTTTGAACAGGATGTTTGCAGAAAAAAATAGTCTTATACACGGAAAAATACGGTAGCTATTAAAATATATTTAAATACCTGCTTGCCAATTATTTTCTAACAAAGTATCTTATTCACAGGCAGATCAAGAGAGAAGTCCAGTCAAATCTTCCAGACTTCTATAGTCTGTGGTTATCACTTTCTATCTGTCAAACTCTATTTTAAATCATAGCAAGGGCATTATGAACATCCACTTTTGTAGTCATTAAGGAATGAGCAGGTACACAAAAAGAAATTATACTCTATTTATGCCAGACCAAAACCATCATGGCAAGTTTCTGTAGCATTCTGTAGCATAAGAATGAGATACTATTTGTTGGTAACGCCCCCAGTTTCTTGATAAAGTAAGAGTTTTTCATCTTATAACACTTGTAGCAAGTATATGATCATGCTTCTTTATAACTATATTTAGCAAATACCAGTCTTATACAGTCTGGTATAATAAAACCTGGGTTGTTTGAGGGCTGGGTTGCAAAATCTCTTCTAGATCAAAGACTGTACTTGGTCTCCCAATGGCAAATCAGCAAAGACACTACTGAAAAGTGAATATGAGCACTAAAAAAAAGTAGATTTCATTAGATTTTAATAAATAACATCTCCTTTTAAAAAAAATCAAACAGTAATCACTAAACTTGATTCAACTTACCCCCAAGCAATGTAAGGTTCAACGATCCTCAGCATGTTAATGGATGCCTTGTTGAGTTTCACAAAAGTCCCATTAAAGATCTGTCGCAGACGAAGGAGCTGCAGTACCTTACGAACCTTGGGACTAACACCATTAATTCTAAACAGCAAAACAGAAACTCTTTTTAGCATATACATTCAAATGTACTTGCTACTAATAAACTTGCATAGTATAAAATATATATAATTGTTGCCCTACATTAGTAATCTGTTCTTTAATTGAAGAATACAAGTCCATCTATTTCTTAGGAACATCAATATGCTTGTTTTTTCAGCATTCCAGCCTACCTAAACATAACACCTTTTAGTGGTCTCTCATTTACTAGGTCCAATCCTGCTTAGCTTTTATGGTATCAATCAAGGTAGGCAAATGCTGTCATCTAGCTAAAAACTATGCAAAACTCTCTTCTACGAAATTTAAATATCTATACCCTAAAAATGCATTTCTTGATTAATCTAAACCAGGGGTGTCAAACTGCCGGCCCACAGGCCGGATGTGTCACATGGAAGCCACGCCCACCCCACTGCCGGCAATGGCAAAACTGTCCCGATATGTTGCGCGACGTCATGTGACGTCGCGAGTTTGACATGTCTGATCTAAACTAAGAAGCAATTGGAAAATTAATTATGAAGGTATATAGATGATCAAACATAGCATACACTGGTTACTTGACTATTGGTTGACAACTGCAGGCACTAATTCATAGTTTGTAGAAAAATTAGGCTGATCTCAGATCTGTCTTAAGAAATGCAAACATATATTGATCTACAGAACTCACTGATTTGTGCATGGAAACTTTCAGAGAATTATGATTACCCATAGAACACTTCAAACTGCTTCCAGTTTGGAGGAGTTAGTTCCAGCACCTGCAGAACCACCCTCTCAACAGCTTGGTTCAGAGGACACTTGGCAGGGTTTAAAGGGGGAACAGAAATTTCCAAAGTTCTAAGGAAATTTCTATTTCTGCATCAGTGAACTTTTCACATCCCTACTGACATATTATTCTATATCCTCTATACTTCTGCATATAACAGACTCATTTTGTACCTAACATTTATTAATTTACAATTTTTCACTAACAGATCAGTAATACACCATCACTTTGTATGCAAGAAGTTGAACTTCAATTTTTAGCTTATTAAGTTACAACAGGGGGAAAAAAATCTTACTTGACACCCTTCAGGCCAGTGTCAAAAATGATCTGACTCAGTGACTTCAAAGAATAAATAATCAGTACAATACTGGGATAGAAATAAAGCATTAAATTGTACTTAAAACTGTCTTTAAAGTGTGCCTAAATTGAATACTGGACAAGGTAAATGTGATTTAACAAATAATCACAATCTCCTTAATGGAAAAATTTGATATCTAAATAAAACTGTCCAATTAGTATTGGCTAGAATTAACTGTTTAACAGTGGCTTTCCTACCAGGGCTTAGATAGTGCTACAAAAAACGTTAGCATTACACTTGTTTACCTTACCCTCTTATCCTGATTACAAATGCCAATTTGGGTTCAGCAGGTACATAGTAATTGCCAACTTTGCGAGCCATACGTCCCATGCGAATCTCACGACGGTACATCTGCCTATATTCTTTATGATAGGTCTGGGCTCTTTTATAAATGAGTTTTCGTTCCTCCTTTCGCAACTGAAATGAGAACATTATATTGAGAAATTTATTTTTTTCTCCCCCTAGATCATCAGAGTGGCCAGTTACCATTTAATCTCACAACTATGTTGTCAGGTAAAATTAGATATCAAACCAAATGAATATGAATTTCAATTAACTCTAGTCATAACACTGCAACTGATTTTTTTTTTTTGCTTCACTTCAAAGACAACATAGGCCCAAGACAGAAAATTCATTTAAAAAAAACAACACATTTTTCCTCATTTCTAATCAACTTGTGCTGGCTCTCAATTGTTTAAAGTCATTTCAAAGTGAATGCTTACTCTCTTTTTAATCTTTAGTTCTTTACCTTTTTCTTGCAGGGAAGGGCAAGTTCCCACATTTTTGGTAGATTCAAGTTAAAGACAAGACTAAAGCAGGATAACAGAATTGGAAGAGACCTTGGAGCCCAACCCCCCTGCTCAAGCATTATATATATATAAATGTGAATACCATTATATATAAATGTAAAGCAGATGAGGACAGACAAGAATTTTCAATGAGAGAACAGTGAAAGCAGGAATTATTTTAGCAAAGTAGAGTTTAGGAATGGCTGCAAAACCCTGAGTAGTAGAAAGTTTTCTAGCATATATCTTGCCAATCCATGTAAAATTAAAGATATATTAAGAAAAATATATGCAAGATATATTAAGAAAAATAGATCCAGGATAAGGTATTACTGATTAAGAAAAATATGTTAGAATAGAAGCTAGAATGATTTGGAAATAAAGTAGTATGTGAATCTCAAATAAATTGGATTTATTTAATACACTGAATGCAGTCCATTCCAGGGAAAAAAGCTGAACACTCAAGATAAAAGCAGAATGTTTAAGATAAGCTGCTCTGTTTTGTTTGAAATGGGAAAAACTTGGGGATTCTGTAGATGCCACACTAAAACTATAAAACACTAAAAGAAAATTCAAAGTAAAGCTAAAAATAAATGCAGTTTTTGCCATTTTATAATTGATTATTCTCTTTTAAGACCAAAATGAAACATACCATGGCAACAATTTTAACCTCTGACTTTAATTAAAAGTCAAGTACTAATTTGCAATTTGATACAGATTTACTTGCTAGTAAGCCAAACGAACACAATGTGTCTATATTCTATGTAAATGAGCATAGAATTAGCTATTAAATCATACTGGATTTTATTGTTTTACTGTACTCTTATGTAAACTGTCAGAAGAAGCGTCCCATGGGATAGATTAAAAATATAGTATTTACCTTCTTTTGGACCAACAGTCTCTTCAGGCGTTTGACCTTTAAATCAGCAAAAGCCTTCCTTTTCTTTAAAAGGCTTTCTGGCACTGAAGGCAACTTCTTTTTTCCTCTAAATTATAAAGCAGCAAATTAACAAAAATTACATCAAGATATTTCAAATGAAAATGTTTGATAACAAAATGTACTCAATTTAAAAAAAAAACCTAGAACTTCAAAAATATAAGCACATCAGATAAACACAGAGATATATTTGTTCTTAATCTGGTACATTTTTGCAGTTTTTATAGAATTTATTCTAATTATCCAAATATGCATCATCAATCATTCTTACACTATCAGTCAAAGAAAAAGACCACTTCCTTCAGCTCATTCTGTGACTATTGCATGTTTTCCTTACTGAAATAATTCTAAAACTTATAGCGAAACCAGGTTTACTACTGATTGACAGTAGTTGGAAGACATTTATTTTCAAAAATCATGGAAAAAGCAGGAAGAATTCCAAGGTTGGTTTTTTGGTTTTTTTTTGCCATTTTCAGCGATGAATTACCACGGAGTTCCGGATCCCTGATTTTGGGCGAAGGACCACATTCTGGCATTTTTACAACAGAAGCGTCTTCCTTGCTGTCTTCCATTCAGCCCCACTTGTATGCGTGTACAGTACCGAAAGGCAATAACTAGGCCTAGACCAGGGGTAGGCAACCGTGGCTCTTTTATGACTCGTGGACTTCAACTCCCAGAATTCCTGAGCCAGCTACGCTGGCTCAGGAATTCTGGGAGTTGAAGTCCACGAGTCATAAAAGAGCCAAGGTTGCCTACCCCTAGCCTAGACTAAATCATTAATCAAACAAAGTAGCATAGCAGACCTGAGAGACTGCAAATGCCCTCCTCCCTTAGAGTTCTCTCGCTCTGAAAAAATAAGCTTCTACAACACTCAACGCCACCCATTACAGCAAGGGATCCAGTTCTCAGCCGGATCTCCCTAATTAACCCTTCCAAACACCTGTTGCACTAGTTTAGGGGAAACCTTCCAAGTTATAAAGCCATGATGAAACTTTTTTTAAAAAGAAAGGCCTGCAAAGAAGGTCTTAATAC
Organism: Protobothrops mucrosquamatus; assembly: GCF_001527695.2. Lineage (NCBI taxonomy): Eukaryota > Metazoa > Chordata > Lepidosauria > Squamata > Viperidae > Protobothrops > Protobothrops mucrosquamatus. Next base: position 153,827 of record NW_015386859.1, on the reverse strand, counting down.
GGGGGATGGGAACGGATTGCCTCTCAAAAAGGATTACTTACTCCTCGGCCGCCATGGTCTCTACCGGAAAAAGAAAGATGGGGAGCATGCGCAGAGTACATAAACTGTCGCTTGGCGGGCCAATAGAAGGGACTGCTGAATGAGAAGCCCCTGTTCCTGCTTAGCTGTCTAAATTAACGCCTGCACCAAGGCGTCCACTTGGTGGCCAGATTAGTGCTGAAACGAACGCGGAAGCTGTTATGACTCCTTCAAATGGTGAAAGATTTTTCATGCTTTCGTTTTTATTGCCAACCAGGGTAGGCGATAAGAAGTGGGGGAGGATGACATTTAAAGTACATTATTTATCATTGTATTAAAGTAATCTAATTTTGGGATTTTATTGATAATACTACTTTTTAATCTCTTTATATCTCGTTTTCTAGGCAATCAAACAGAATGTCGTGTAGAAGCATATAAGTGACGTCTACATGGAATAGAATACAGCATGCCGTCCTTACTGTATATATGACCCAGGTTGGTTAAATGGAGCTTTCTCCTAAGGCTTTTCCTAAGTGCCTTTTTCACTAGGCTACTATATGGAAATTGGAATACTTCATGGGGACTACATTACATTACATGGATTTATATTCTATTCTATTTACTCCATGTAAATTTCAAAGTGCGTGTAAGAAGAGCAGCACATGGCTGGGTCTGAAAGCTAAGCAGAGTCTAGTTTGTTTAGCATTTGGATGAAAGACTAGTTGAAAAGTTTGGTAAAGGCAAACCTCTTTCATTTTAGTGCCAAGAAAACTGCAGACTGTCCATCATGTCATCGGGAATGAAGCTCGACTTGAAAGGCTTTAGTTTACAGTAGATCTTATTCATTAGGATTACAATGGGTAAACTGAATCCGAAGCATGGGAAAGCCTAAAAGATGAAAGAAAAGCCAAATGCTTATGTAAAAACTACATTCTCCAGCATACATTTCAACCCTAGAAGGGCAAAAGGAAAAACGAGTTACAACATGCTACAGCAGCAAGTCTTTCTACACAGAGGCATGCAGGCAGGTGCATTCTGATGTTATATCATTGGCCGGTTAGGAATTTTGGTGTCTATAGGTCACCTTAACTTCAGCCTTCCAAATCTAGCTGAATGACCGGTTTGACGTCACACAGGTACAGAAATCCTTTCTGAACTTGATCTTTCCCAATGCTTCTTGGCCGTAAATTCCATTTGAAATCACTGCAGATGTCTAGGAAGTTTATGTGGGATAGGATTAAATCAACTTTAAATGCCTTCATCTATTTGGGTCCGCTTTGTGGATCGGATTAATCAGATCTCCGGTTATTGGGGATGGTGATGGGGAAAAAAATTAGTCGAGGTGGTCTTGCGGACGACTGAAGCTGTTTCAGGTAGAAAGCAACGCGCCTATCTTTTGCTCCAATTTGCACAGTTTTCTCCACTTGTCGAGAAAATTAGGAGTTCCACTCAATAATGTTCCCATTTCACATTGTTTCCAGCAGGATTTGTCTGTTACAGCAAACAGCAGTCTAGAACTACCTTAAAAAACCACCCCTTTTGTTCTGGGGTAAATTTATGCGATGGTCACTTTTGTTTAAAGATGGTACAGAATTCTGGATGGGCTTACAAACCACGCTAACCACCCTAAACTAACTCCTGGCTCCTCTTTTTGTATATTGTAAGTATTACGTGAATTTAGCCATGGGGACTTCTAACCCGTGGTGTCACCACAGTTCAGCGCTATACTCTACTCAGGTGTCTGTTGACTTAAATGGGATTCGCTGCCAAAGGATGCGCGCTTAAGGCTTGTCCTTCGCAATCGCCCACTCCTGGGCCGAGTCCGTGGACGCCGCGAAACAAAAGAAAAAACCGCGAGCCTTTTTTTTCCCGGTGGTAGCTGGGCGGCCTACCGAGGTGGGGAAGGTCCCACGCGTGGCGGGCTTGCCCGCTCGGTCAGTCCGGACCGTCCGCCAAATTGCGACGGTGGCGCTGTTGGGCGAAAATGTGTGGGGAGAAACGGTTCGGGTTGCAAAGTGGGCGACGAGGAGGAGGAGGAGGAGGAGGAGGAGGAGGGGCCGGGCTGCGAAGCGCGGACGGAGGGGGCGTTGGGGGGCGGGCTGGCGCTCTCGCGCCGGGGCTATATAGAGCCTCGAGCGGTGCGAACATGCTCACATAGCGGGCGCTGCGCGGAGCTCTGGCGTAGGCGCGAGGTAAAGTTTGCAGGTAGGGCTGGGGAAGGAGGCGTGGGAAGAGCGGCAGTGGGGCTCGAAGCGGCCGCCTCTTGGCCCCGTTCGGCATTCTAGTTAAAGCAGGCAAGGTGGTCGCGCAGCACGCCCTTTTCTAGGGGAGCCCAGCGGTGCCCGAGCGGGTGAGGCAGGACGCAGGGAAATCCTGGTCGGGAGCGCCGGCTGCTTTGATCAGAACTTGTACTTTGCTCTCCTACTTTGCCGACTTCCCTAGTCGACTCGTCGGGTGTAGGTTGCAGGAGAGGCACGGTGGCCGTTAAGTAATCGGGCTTGTGCTCGCCGCACAAAACAACCCGCTGAGTCAGAGGCGGGGAGGAGTTGGAGTCCCTGGAGGTCCGTCCCGGCCAGCCAGGTGTCTTTAGAGACTGTCCAAAGTTTGTGTGTGTGTGTGAGAGAGAGAGAGAGAGGGAGAGAGACTCTTGCCTGTCTCTCTGAAGAGTGGGAGCCACTCTCCTGAATTGCTCGGGGCAAGGCGCGCGAGAACGGGCGCTTCCTGCTCTGAGCTGGCCCGCTGCTTTTGACTGGTTGCGCCGGTGCCCAAGACCTGTGCCGGGAACCCCGCGCGCTCACTTCCCTCGCTCGCGCCAAAGCCAGACGCGGCTCCCCCGCATCTCCCGAGGCTTCTCCGTCGAAGGGAGGCTCGGCAGTCATGAACATCATCCTGGAATTCTTCGTGGTCACCTTCAAGGTCCTGTGGGCGTTCGTGGTGGCCGCCGCCAAATGGCTGATGCGCCCCAAGGAGAAGAGCGTGGCGGGGCAGGTGTGCCTGATCACCGGAGCCGGTAGCGGGCTGGGTCGGCTCTTCGCTCTGGAGTTCGCCCGCCGCCGAGCACGCTTGGTCCTGTGGGACATCAACACGCAGAGCAACGAGGAGACGGCGGGCATGGTGCGGCACATCTACCGGGAGATCTCGGAAGAAGCTGTGGTCGCGGCTCAGAAAGGTAACGGGGTTGGCGTTGGCGCGTGAAGCGGGCGCCAAATTCTCCGAGTGGGGAAGAAAAGATGGCACCAAGTACGGCATCCATCAAAGAAGGAAAATTGGACTGTGTGGGTATCACCTCCTGGCCTGAGGTGCGCTGAATTGAGAAGGGGAGAAAATTCGTATGATTGCCACAGCTGAAACTATTACTCTTGATAGTGCTTGCTTGGAAGAGGCATTTCCTGTTTCACTGAGTTCAATGTATATCTAGATGAACCTTCAGAAGCATTGCTATGTATTAAGCTTTCTTTACTTAGAATAAAAATACTGATTGGTTCTGGTCTAACCGCTAAGGTAGGAATATCCTACCGTTAAGGTAGGAATATCCAGGTGTTTTGCAGGAGGAGACATTTCCACAAGTCACAAAGGAGGTCCATTGAGTTGCATTGCTGCTTTGCAGCCTCTCCAGAGTGATTTATCCTGCTTTTTTCTTAAGGGCAGCAGACTTGAAAATATTCAAAAGTTCTGGGTGTAGGAGTGGAGGGTGGAGGAGAAGCATTGAAGAGTATCCTTGAAATTGGCTGTTGGGAAAATATTCTCCATTCCTGTCACCCAAGAAGTTTAGGAATTTGGGCATTTTTTTTGTTCAACTGACTGAGGTTGATAGTATTGTATTATGATGTCTCTTAGCTATTTGCATTTACTTTTATTTTTATTGTTTTAAATGTTTCGTGATTGCTTGCATCCAGAGTCACTGGTTGGAGATGGGTGGTTGTACAAATTAAATAAATAAATTTCCATGTCATTCTACTCCTTGACTTTGAACGACTGAAAAACACCGGATAAATAATTGAAAGTTTAACGGTTCAAAACTTACAGAAAATGATAATGGTGACAACAGAATTTGTTTCTATGATAGTAGGAGTTAGGCTTTTTAAAATAAATTGTTATAATTTAAGAAATAGTTGCTATAATATAAAATAAGCAAAAAGGGCTCACGTCAAATACTTTTCTTGACATAAGGATGTAGACATTGCTTGAAGTAATAACTGGCATAATAATAACTTTGCACAATGATATAAATAATTTTAAATAATGTTAAATCTATTTGGTAGTAAGCCTTAATTAGTACAGTAGCACTAACTGCCAGGTAAATAGCTCAAAGATTGCAGCCTGCAAAATAAATTAATGGTACTCAATAATGCTTGTTTCTGAACAAATATGGAAAAGGTAGGTCTACATGTCCCCACTGAGCTTGGGGCTTCTTAGTTTCATTTTTTAATCAGTAATGGTGCATTCCTTGGTCGTGTTACCTTCCAATTGGCATCAGTAGATCACTGCTGAAGATTAGCTCTGTAGGGCTTGGTACTTCATTGTTTTGGTATGTACAGTAGTTGTCACACTTTATTTTTTGGAACAGGACTAACAAGAATCTTGTCAAACTGGGTAGATTAATAATTGCCTCTTATTTCCTGGTATGGAAACACTGAATATATATTTAATTAAATTCTTATTTGTCCCTCTCCTTTGCTTTTCTGGATTTCTATAAGCAGCTGGGCATGGTGAAGAGGAAGTGCTACCTCCGTACAACTTACAAGTTCATACATACACTTGTGATGTGAGCAACAGAGAGAATGTGTACAAGACTGCTGAGAGAGTCTGCAAGGAGGTTGATGAAGTCTCAGTCCTCGTGAACAACGCTGGTGTTGTTTCCGGGCACCATCTTTTGGAATGTCCTGATGAGCTTATTGAGAGGACCATGATGGTTAATTGCCATGCACATTTCTGGGTAAATATATTTATTTCTAGCAGAATGACAGTGAACTTTGATATTCTGAAGATGAACAAGGCTATTTACTTAGTTCATGATCATGTTTCCATTTTTACTTTGTCATTTCTCTTAAAGTTAATGAAGTTTAAAATTTTTAGCATTTTTTTTTTGCGTAAGACTGTAGCTTCAAGATAGTTTTGCCCTAGACTGTTGTGCCATTTACCTTTTTGCTGATCTTTGTATTCACTGAGCCTGATCCATAGAAACTATTCTGCCATGAAAAATAGTAATTACACATGTTTGTCAAATTAACTTACAGGTTTGAGTAAGAGTTGGGAATGTTATAGATCTTCAGTTCAGAGATATTACTATAGAAACATCAATAGATTTAAATAACATTCACTTGTGAGTTCTGTTAGTTCTCCTTTTGAATTATATCGTACAGCTGGCTCTTTAGAAGTTGTAATATATTTAATGTGTTATGACAGTGAAAAAAGGCATATTTTTGAACACGCTTTACAGCCTATTTATCTAGTTGGAACTAGCTATAAGAAACTATTGCCTCAAAAACATGAAGCTTCACTACTCTATGATCATGGCTCACCAGAATATTTTGTCTTTTGAGTAGTAGCAGCTATCTGAAATCACAAGCAGAAGTACATTTTAGCCTTGTTTTCAATCACTGGGCTGGTAAATGTTCTGTCCTGTATTCATAGTCTACTTTCTGCTCTGTTGCTACTTGAAGTAGACTTTGAATGATTGTGGCTTTCATCACTTGTATTGGCATCCCCAGAGGGGCTTGCTTCCCAGGTAAGTCTATAGCCGATTGAATCTAAAGAGCACTTGAGTAATAGAAATGGTTCCTTGGCCCCCTTTGCTTTCTTGGCAGTCTTAAATCCTCTAATGTTGAGAATGCTACTTTTAAGGTTTTTATTACTGACTGTAAACAAATATTTCATTAAATATGATTTTTTAATAATTCACACACCATTTTATAGTAGTCACCATCCCACCACCTGCAATGTTGATATAGTTTGTAGCTTTTTGCTATTGAGAATCTTAAACACATGCTGAATGTATCTTAAGAGAGAAGAGCAGACAAGTAATTCATGATCCTTCTGTCAAGCATACTCTTTAGATCCACACTGTATGCTGCTGAGTGACTTGATCTGAGACCCCATTTCAGCACATACCAGTTGCATAATTCAAAGAAGTTTGCCTTTAATGTTTTACAAAAGGAAAGTACTATACTTAGAAACTTTTTCTGCTAGAAGGATAAACATCCAGCTGATACTCAAAAAAGTAGAAAAAGTGCTAACTTCACAAATTTGGTTAGTGGCATAATATAAAAATGAGAGGCTTTGGTAGTATTGTCATTCATTAAATTCCTGAATTATCTTGTTCTTCATTTTGGCAACTAAATCATTTATTTACAAAATTGTGCGGTTTAAAGGAATCATTTTTAAATCCCCAACTAATAGAACATTTAGTTGTAATCCTGTAAGAATTTATTAACAAATAAGCTCCATTGTGGTCAACAATTTGAGTAAAGTATGTAGCATTATTGTAGAACTTTTAGCTATTCTTATTTCTGACTTTTTCTCTGTGCTCTGGAGCAATAGTGTTTTATTTGAAACAGACAGACCCAATAAAACACTAAAAATGACTCCTTGTTATACAACTTTATATAGTTTTAGTTAGCAGCCACAACCTTTCTAGTTCCATGTACATGATTTCTGTACATGAAATCATGTACATGAAAATGTCTTTAGGAAGAAATTACTTTCTTATGTGATGCTTAGGCCTCTCTTGTTTTCCAATCCAAACTACCAGGAATACAAAAACAATTAAAACGAAAAGAGTCTGAGCTATTGACATCTGCTACTGATGATCATAAATACACATGTCATTTAGTATATTAATATAGCAAATCTTTATTGTGTGCATGGTGACTACAATTGGTCTTCTACAATGTTGAATTCCATTGTTGATTAAGCGACAATCTTGATTCTTAAGAAGTTGGGTGATAGGCTGTGCCTTCATTCATCTATGCTACCTAGTGGAAAGGAGGTTTTGGGCAGATTTCTTCCCTTACTCTGCACAAGACCCCCAGAATTACTCTCATATGAGATTTACTGCTTTTTCTGTTGACGGTTGGCTTTCTTCCACAAGGAAGACATAATGGGACACAGTCCTTAGTGTCATTTTTAGATGCAGTGCCAGTTCATCATGAGTATTTTATTAAATATATGGGATTTTTTTTTTAAAAAATGGTACTTACAGTTTTTAGTCTACATTAGAATTCATTCAACTATTTATAAGCATATAATTCTCTCGCTGTGAACTGAAAAAAGATTCCAAATCTCTTTGTCATCATGTTTGGAATCCATTACGTATGACCACTCCATAACCTGTTCTTTAAAACATTATGCTGTGGTAGCGTAGTGGTTAGAATGGAGTAATGCAGGTTGACTCTGCCCACTGCCAGGAATTCAATCCTGACCGGCTTAAGGTTGACTTAGCTTTCCATCCTTCCGAGGTTGGTAAAATGAGGGCCAATATGGGGGCAATATGCTGACTCTGTAAACCACTTAGAGAGTGCTATAAAACACTATGAAGTGGTATATAAATCTAAGAGCTATTATTGCTAGTATCTATTTAAAATGTGATGTTCTGTAATATGCGTTTCATCTGCAAACCAATAAAACAGCTTAAACAATGTATCTCTAGCAAAGGTAAAAGAACTGGAACTTTTAAGTAAATTTTGCATTAAAACACCCATGCACCACATTAAATATATGTATTCCTTGTTTTTTTATGCAAACATTTCTAGCCATTGAGCTTTAAGAATTATAACACTGTCCACCTACTAAGATTATTCTTTCTTAATTATAATATGAATAAGCAAAGGTCTTTAAACCATAGAGTGGGGTAAGCACTATTGTTCTTGTAGAAATATATTTCTAAATAAGGCTGCTAATGCGTCTTACTTGCCAGTAACAATTGTAAGAAGAACAACATTAACTTTGCACATAATAGTCCATTCTAAACATAGTAGAATGTATAGTAGTATAGTATAGTAGAAAATAGTTTTGCATATCTTACCGTCTCCATGCCATGCTATGATGCACCTTTGAGAACATAACCAACTTGATCTTATACATACATATATATATAAAACATTAGAATAAGCATTGCACCGTATGTTCACGTTAATTCTTGTGACGTGGCTGAAAAGCATACCAAGTTATTCTGTTGTTTGTTGCTTTATTTATTGCTTAGGTGACTACCTTAGAATCCTATTCATCAAATTTTGTTTCAGCTAATCTACTTTAATCTGTACTAAATCTGCCCATTATATTTTTCAGGGGAATTCAGAGCTATTGGTTGCAATTATTGGTCAGAATAATTTTCCCTACCTCATCAATAGGGTTAGCAGTGAAAGTGTACTACCAGTTCAAGTACAGTTTTATATGAAATTATCAAACTTTCTATTATTTATTTTAGTTGTTTTATTATTTGTTTTATGAATTTATCATGACTTTATCACTATCTGAGTCATCCTGGATTTACAAACATCCTTCCCAATAACTGTTTTCCAGAATTAGTGTTGATGTGTATATCTAACAACACTGGGAGTGAAATGAATGGAGAAATTCATATAAGAAAGGGGAGGTGGGTCCTTGTGACTCTCTTGATCTCCTAAGCTGAGGCTTTATAGACACTTTTATGGCTAAGCTAAAAATAGCTTCGGAGTGTCCTGTATACATCAACCCATATTTAGTCTGTATACATTGTTTCTTTATCCTTTCCAGAGAAAATTGAGATGATTCCAAGAAGGATGAACTTAAACAGCCTCTGTACTGTTCTGCATATATAGAAAAATATCCTATAGTTTATTAAAGGCATGTGTTGAATTCAGTGATAAATGGTGGGTCTACTTCTGTGCAAAAGTTTAAATACAGACTAGTTGCCTTTTTTAAAAAAAAAAATGCTTTTAAGTATGCCCTCAAGTGTCTTTTAGACAGTTGTTCTCATTTGTGCGTTTTAAAAATGGCTGAGAGTAGGTGTATCTAAGTTGTTTCAATATATGTTTTTTCATCATCATCAATCTTAACTCCAATTTTTATATGTAAAGCTCAGCAAGCTTGTCCACAGATACTTATCTTTATTATATGTATAGTTTTTGAGCACTTACTATCCAACCTTCTCAGCAGATGCATTATTTGATCTTTGATCAAGCTTGAATTAAACTAAGTCAATGCTATATATCAAGTCTAAGACTTGAGGTATGCTTATTGAATAAAAATGGAAAGTCATGAAAGCTGATGGTTATTAAAAACTCTCAAGTTGATAGAAGTTAAAGTCTTTTGATACTCCATTGTGTGCTTGGATTACTTTGTGCTCGGTGCTTTAGATTAGCAATAAATAGTTGGAATGTAAAGTCCAAGTACTGATACTGAGATCTAATTATATATTGCACATCAATAGTTTTGAAAAGCCCTTTTTTCTGATTTTTTCTTTTGATCAGTTTCTGTTTACAAAGAATTAGATTCAGTTGACATACCCAGTAGTATTTACTAATCTCACTTTTGTGATACTACCTTTCAACTCAACAATTGTATACAGATGAAACTATCTTAAGTTAAAAGAAATGAAACTTTCTATCTCCCTTTTATCTATTGTGGTTGTCTGTGGCCCTCCTTGAGCACAGGTCTTCTTCCCCAAATTCTTTGGAGATGCTAGAATTGAATGTATATATTTTTATACATCTACAATACAAAGATAACCTAAATAGTATCTATTGGCATCAATTTATTTATTTTTCAAATTTGTAAAGCTTCTCAATGTCATAGCAACTCTAGGCAGCATGCAGTATTAAAAACAGATTAGAACAATTTTAAAATGACAAGGAAAATAACATTCTCTTGCACAATGTATTCGCACAAGGGGCCTAGCCCAAGGCACAAGAGGAAAAACCATGTTTCAACAGCCCGTTTGAAGGAGGTCAGGGTAGGGGCAATAGGAATCTTAAGGAAAATATAAATGTATAATATATTTCCATATCACTAGTAGGGAAAGTGGACTTTCTGACTTTTTCTTACTTTTGGAACAGTCTTCTATTGGAAACTTCATCTGCCCTTTATAAGATCTGTGTCTGATGACAGTCAGATATACAGAAAGCTCTGAAATTGAAACTAACGAGCTGACAGACTTGAACACTGGGCGCTATCTAACAAAATGAAATTCAATGGTGAAAAAAGTAAGGTTCTACATTTAGGCAAGAAAAACCAAATGCACAGGTATAGTATAAATGGTACCTTGCTGAACAGTAGTAACTGAGAGAGAGATCTCAGAGCCCTAGTTGACAATCACTTAAATATGAGCCAGCAGTGTGCTGCAGCTGCCAAAAAAGCCAACAGTGCTAGGCTGCATTAACAGAAGGATAGAATCAAGATCACGTGAAATGTTAATACTTTACAATGCCTTGGTAACGCCACACTTGGAATACTGCATCCAGTTTTGGTTACCAGGATGTAAAAAAGATGTTGAGACTCTATAAAGAGTACAGAGAAGAGCAACAAAGATGATTAGGGGACTGGAGGCTAAAACATATAAAGAATGGTTGCTGGAATTGGGTATGTCTAGTTTAATGAAGAGAAGGACGAGGGGTGACATGATAGCAGTGTTCCAATATCTCAGGGGTTGCCACAAAGAAGAGGGAGTCAAGCTATTCTCCAAAGCATCTGAAGGCAGGACAAGAAGCAATGGATGGAAACTAACCAAAGAGAGAAGCAACCTAGACCTAAGGAGAAATTTCCTGAAAGTTAGAACAATTAATCAGTGGAACAACCTGCCTCCAGAAGCTGTGAATGCTCCAACACTGGAAGTTTTTAAGAAGAGACTGGACAGCCTTTTGTCTGAAATGGTATAGGGTTTCCTGCCTGAGCAGGGGGTTGGACTAGATGACCTCCAAGGTCCTTTCCAACATCATCATCATCACCATTATTATTTTCCAAAAATGGGACTATACACTAGTGTTCTCCATTTGGTGACCCCAAAATGCATTCAGATTGCAATTTCCAGAATTTCCTACCAATTCTATCTTTACCTATATCTTCAAAGTTTTTTTTAACTCTTACTAATTTTTCTTGTCTGCTTATCTATAATAGGCCTTAACTAAAATATATTTTTGTTATTGTTTCCAATTTTTTCTTTTGCTTTATTTTAAAACATTTCTATTACATTCTTCTGCAGTGCTTAATAAGGTGTAAGTACTTTTCAGAATGATTCAGTAAACTTTAAAAAGCCAATTGATGATTCCTTGTAATGAAAAGCAATGTAGAAATTATATAAAATTAACAGCAGAAAGAACTGTGTTCTGTCTATTTTTTAAGGAATGAATTATCTTATAGTACTCTTTTTATTTCCTTACTATACTAGGATATGCGCATATCCTGCATGTTCCCAGAATCAAATTAAAATGGGAGTGATACATATTACACAAGGAAGTACATGACATAATACATCTGGGAGCAATACTTTTCTTCTGGGGATGGGGGTTGTAAGAAGCTTATTTTGTCACTACTTTATTATGGCAAAGATGTGACATTTTGTTGTCACTACTTGGCCCTATATTTAACTTAATCCATTCATTATAACCTAAGTAATTTCTTGGTCTGGTGTATACTTGCATACACTGATTCACTTTCCAAACTGTTCTCTTGAACATAATGGAGTTTTTTTCTGAAAAAAGTATAGAATGGTGTGGTAAAAAGGCAAAAATTTTGTAAACAATTTTTTTCTAATTGTTTATTGAAAGGAAATTAGGCTGCCTTATGCAAATATCAGTTATCTTAAATTGGGTTTCTAATTATAAAACTGGCAACACTGATTTGTAAGCTATCTGTATTGCATATCTACATTTACTGATGAATCATTTAAAGTGTATTTCTAAGGAAAGCCTAATTACCGGTAAATATTTTTGTTTGAACTTCTTTCTGAGAGAAACCTCTTATCTTCTTGCTGTATTTATCATTTTCTACAGAATTACAGATCCTATGTGTGTTTTTCCTCCAATTTGTGGGAAAAGATTTTTGCAGTAAATGCCCATTGTATGAGAATGAAGCTTATATGGTGGTTGGTTGGTTTGTCTAGAGCAGAGGTGTCAAACTCGCAACGTCACGTGACGTGTTGCGACGTATCACGATTTTTTTTGCCATTGCTGGCAATGGGGTGGGTGTGGTTTTGCTATGGTGCATCTGGCCCTTGGGCCAGCAGTTTGACATCCGTGATCTAGAGAGTAGGTTTTTCAAATTTCCTTTCCTAGGGCCATCTCCAATGGAATCTTTCTGAAGCAGAATGGAAAATAATACTGGGAGTTGCAGTGGAGATTCCATTCTCTTCTATTTACAGGAAGTCTCTGGAACATTTTCCTCCATAAACAGAAAGATCTTTTATCCATGTGGAAGGACAATTCAGGTTTAAAATATTGATTTCATTTCAACTTCTAGATCAATATTATACTTTACTAGCATTGTGTAAAAGTGATGTGTCTCATTCTTAGATGTATTGAAGTAATCCCTTGGATGTTTCCTGCCTTAATAGAGCTACAGGTGATCTCTTCCTTTCACTGTTCTCCATCTCAGGGAGGCCCCGTACTGGAAGACCCCAGAGATACAACTGGTCCAGTGTTCTGCCTCTCTTGGGATCACCTTATAAAACTTCCAGAAGCAGGACATGAACACAATAGTGTGCTTACATTTCTCAATAATTGGTATTTAAACTGAGTTGGGTGGTAAATGGCAAGATTTAAGTATTTACATTATTTATTGATTTTTAACCAAATGGCAACAAGCTTTGGTGCTAATTGAACAGAGGTGAAGAATTTTCACAAGTAGAAATTGAATGTGTTAGTAGGTGAGACTTAGGATTTAGGTGCTAGGAAACTTCTAGTGTGTAATGAACAACTAAAAGACAAAAGGTGACTCCTTTTGCTGGAACTTGATAGTTTAGATTCTGCACCTAAAAATAAGCTTTTGATGTTTTCTTTGTTGTTCCTTAGTAAAGTCTCTACCAACTTTCTTGTTTTTCTTCCTTTGACATCCTGAATTAAAGTGTGTGAGAAATGTAGAGACAAAGATTGCTAAACCTTTAATTTCTTAACATTTCCCATTTTGACTTATTTGTTTTCTTAGCTCATTTTCCATTTTGGCTTATTTGTTTTCTTGATGGTAAGTAACCTGTGTAGATTGATTGATTATGTGTCATTGCAACCACATAGATTTTTGTCCAGAACAAAATGGGTGTGTATAATCAACTTTAAGGCTTTTACTCTTTGACTGGAACTCTTAGAAGCTGTTGGAAACCAAAGATTCTCAGGTAGCATTTAAGAGAGTTGTGGAGTCAAGAGACTCATAATATTTTTCTGGGGCCCTGTCCTTTTCCATTTGATTTTGTGCTTATTAGATTATTTTAGTTTGGACTGTCTGCCTGATTTGATATTTATAGCTGTTATTATAGGGGTTTTCTATGCCATCCAGAGCCCATTGGGGATGAGAGGCTAATAAATATAATTGCATTATTATTATTATAGTTATTACTGTACATTGACAAAAATTTCCTATCAATTATAAAAGACCACACTGCTTGGATCCACACATATGCCAATACATTACAATATCATAGGTTCTTGGGAAAAACTCGATGCGTATGAAAGCCAATACCATCTGAAGAACTGGCAGATGTGACTTCACATTGTTCTGTTTACAGTAATAATGAAAAATATGATATGGTTATATTTATATTTGACCAATACTTTGGATCTTTATTTACCGTGACAGTTGAAATGAAAATTAGTTTGACCAAGGCCTGATTACTAGACTGGCTAGCAAAGCGTTGCTCTAAAGCTCATGGTTTTCTTAATGCATTTGCTGCCTCCCCCCCATTTTAACATTTCATATTATACAGTCAATGACATAAAAATACCACTGTGCCACTGACTAATATAAGTCCTTGTAGTTTGCTAAAAACAATTGTACTGAATGTAAATGAAAATTTTGTGATGCTGTCCCCCTATACCAGTGTCCTAATACAGAATCATAATTCCTTATCATTATTACTATTTATATTCTTCCTCTTCTTAGCAATAGGACCTGAGTTTTCTTGACACACAACTTGGCACGTTTTTTGGTTAGACATGGTATACAGAATCCTACCCTAGAGCCCAAAGTAATTTCTATGCAGGTATCAAGGGAATTCGTTTTATGGCTGTAAAAGTAGTTGAGCCAGTTCCTTTGCATCTGTGCATAGAATATGGTTAATAATTGTTCTCCTAGTTGCTCCATTAAATAGGTACTGGTATTGGTAGGAACCATACTAGTTACATCACATTATAGACTAAAACTTGGTTTCGGACCATGTTTCATTGTTTTATTTATATTTTCATATTTCTTGGTTGAAATTTTAGTTCTGTGCTTGTATGACATTGTTTTATCTTTTCACCTAGCTTTCTTGATATTTTTAAAACTAGAACTAAAGTAATAAAGGAGGGGGATATTGGAAACTAAGTTTTCCATGAATAGAAATAACTTAGTCCCCATCTCATAAAACAATATACTTGCTCAGTTTCATTATACTAGTTTCATCGGGCATTTTTTTCAGAAACTTTATAAGACTATTTAGTGGAAATAATTCAACATTTTTTTTTAAAAAAAGTAAGTTTAAGGACGGCAAATGAAATTATCCTGATGTTATAGGAACTTGGCTGTCTCTAATAATGAGGCTAGGTATATTTTTTAAAAGATTTTTGTGATTATAGCTAATTCACAGCTTCCCTCTAAATCTAGATTGGTACTTTTTCATATATTAGCTGCATTTTTCCTCCATATTAGTCAAAGACTCAATCAGGAGCAAACCAAAAGACTATGAATTTTAGTTCTCCCTTTTGCATAAAAGGTGACTGAGTGGCTATTGGTGAGTCTTTTAGTCCAACCCTGCTAAATCAAACTAGTAGTCCATTTAGCTCATTATTATTGACATTGACTGGCAGCAACTGTCCAAATCTACTTAAATATTCCAGAAATGGAACAAATGGCAGTGTGGTCCTCTGTCTTATTGTATGAAGGAACTCATATATTTTACAAGCAACTAGGCAATCATTGGCCTACAATAAATTGTATTTAATCATGATTTAACAAGCTTCACTTTGGAGATTAAATGAAGTAGACCCTCTTTTTTTCAAGACACATATTTGCAGATGCCTTCTGCTGTAAGAGGAGTGACAAGCTCAAAATAAGAAACTCTATACTAAATTTGTGAATACAGAGCTGTGTATAGAAATTTGTATTAGGCACCAAATCTGAATTTTCAATATAATATGTCCTTTTTTAGTTTTGTAGCAGCTGAGAAATCATTTTAAAAGACATTAATTTTTTTGGGAAAAGTTCCTAAAAGAAAGAGTCTATACATTTTATCAGCTGCTAAAACTGC
>NW_015386859.1:136912-138126 GCF_001527695.2 Protobothrops mucrosquamatus | reverse complement strand
TCCTCTTTCCTCTCTCTTTCCTCTTTTCTTTCTCTTTCCTCTTTCTCTCTCTTTCCTCTCTTTCTCTTCTTTCTTTCCTCTCCCTTTCCTCTCTTCTCTTTCTCTTTCCTTTCTCTCTTTCTCTTTCCTTTCTCTTTCTCAATCTTTTTTCTCTTTTCTCTTTCCTCTCCCTCTTGCTTTCTTTCTCTTTCTTTTCTCTTTCCTCTCCCTTTCTCTTTCCTCTTTCCTTTCTCTTTCTCTCTTTCCTCTCCCTCTTTCTCTCTTTCTCTTTCCCTCTTTTTCCTCTCTTCTCTTTCTCTTTCCTCTCTTTCTTTCTCTTCCTTTCCTCTTTCCTTTCTTTCTCTCTTTCTTTCCTCTTTCTCTTTCTCTTTCCCTCTTTCCTCTCTTTCTCTTTCCTCTTTCCTCTATTTCTCTTCTCTTCCTCTCTTTCCTCTAACTTTCTCTCTCTCTTTCCCCTCTTTCTCTTTCCTCTTTCTCTTTCCACTTTTTCTCTTTCCCTCTCTCCTCTCTTTCTCTTCTCTTTCTTTCCTCTTTCTCTCTCCCTCTCCCTCCAGGTTAGGAGAGAGAGAGAGAGAGAATGAAAGGCAGATGGCGCCAAACGGGCGGGGAGAGCAGGACGGAAGGTAGAAGCTCCCGGCCACACCCCCATCGCTTCTTCAGCCGAACAAGCAGGGAGGGGCAGGGAGGGGGAGCAGAACGGGAGGCAGCGGCTCCAGTGGCGGCAGCCCCATTGCGTCAGCCAAACGGGCAGGGAGGAGGAGCAGGACGGGAGGCAGCGGCTCTGGCGGCAGCCACTGCAGCATCGTCGGGGTCCCCGTCGCCGCCCCTGGCCTGGCCGCCGCCCCCACCGCATCCTCAGCCACTTCGCCGTCTTAAGAGGAGGGCGCCAAGGCCGGGTGCACCATGGGCGGCCGCGCCGGCAACGGGGAGTGCCGACGAGGGGGGTCCCGATCGCCGCCAGCCCCGCCGCCCTCGCATCCCAAGGTCTCCTTCTCCTGCAGCAACGAGGGCAGCGGCGGCGGCTCCCTGAAAGTGCCCGAGGAAGGTGCCACCGATGGGGCCGAGGTGGGGCCGGGCGGCGGAGAGCCCTGCGGCAGCCAGGCGAGCTTCATGCCTGACTGCCGTCCGGCCCGGGCTGGGGAGACATGTGGCCGGTTCGGCTTCCCGGGGAGCGATGCTCCCGCTGGCCGCCGCACCAGCCATGACTGCCGCCC